>NW_017306936.1:132089-158098 GCF_000935625.1 Nanorana parkeri
CCCCCCCCGGCACCCTCAGACGACTGTCTATGCAGCCTTACGCTAGCACTAGCATGTAGTTCCCCCCATTATATGTTCATGGAAAGCATGTAGTGACCCCCATCACATACAGACAAGCAGCATAGTGAACCCTCTCTCTGGACGTTCAGTGTTCCCTAAGGCCCCATTCACACTATGTGACATACCATTTGGAGCGGATCTGCGTGGCCGGGATAGCACGACTTTTGGGAGGACGTTCCAGTGACGATCCAGCGATGGTAGCGCGACCTTCACCGTCGGGCTGCATTAAAAAATAGAAAAATCGCTCAAAATCCATCAAAAAAAGGGTCCTGTAGGAGCGACTTGCGACCACCACGGGCGACATGGAGCTGTACATTAAGACAGCACCATTGAAAATCATTGGGTGGCGACTTCATGCGATATCGCGTGGCAAAAATGAGCGAAATCGCGCGGCAATCCGCTTAATTTGAATGGGGCCTTATACACACACGCAGCAGCCAGTAGAAACACGCAGGGTCTACCCCTCAGACACCCACCGTTCATGCGTCCCTGATTCAGGCAGTAGTCCCCTCACCCAGAAGGCTCCCTCTCAGCTGCTTAAGTGGCAGCTGCTTTGGGCCCCACAACAATGACTGGGGCCAGGGCAGCTGCCCCTTTTGCCCTGCGTTAAAGATGGCCCTGATTGTCACAGATTGAAGTAGTGGGAAGGCAATGTCATAATAATAATAGGGGACTTAAATTATCTAGATATAGATTGGGCAAATGAAACAGCAAACTCAAGAAGAGCCTGTCACATATTGAAAAATTTCAGAGATAATTTTATGGGACAATTGGTGGAAACCCCAACTGGAAAAAATGCTCTGTTGGATTTATTGATTACAAATAACACAGAGCTTATTGCAGACATGGAAATTGGGGATAACCTAGGGAACAGTGACCATAGAATGATAACGTTCACAGTAAACTCCAGGAAACATGGACATGTCGATATGACAAGAACACTCAATTTTAAGACGGCTAACTTTAATAAACTGAGATGCCCACTATGTGACATAAATTGGGATGAAATCTTCCTAAATTTGAACACTGAGAAGAATTTGGAAAGTTTCAAGCAAATCTTAACTAACAAAATTAGCCAGTGCATTCCATTTACCAAGAAATGACAAAAAGCAAAAGTTACATCAGGGTGGTTAACTAACAAAGTAAAGGCATTCAAAGTAAATGATTGCAACACAAGATGTAAAATAACAATCAGGGCAGCAAAAATAGAATACAAAGAACACATAGCAACAGAAAGCAAACAACACCCAAAAATTCTTAAAATATATAAATAGCAAGATGGTAAGGATGGAACATGTAGGCACCATAAAGGGTGAAGAGGGGAGGTTAGCTACCAGTGACAGGGAGAAGAGCGAATGCATTAAACAAAATATTTTCTTCTATCTTTACAGATAAGACAGATGTGGGTAATGACCAGGGCATCAGATGCAGAAACAATAAAAAAGTTTTAATGTATCACAGTAGTTTTCAGAGAACAGGATAGTACAAAGTCTAGAAAGTGTACATCCGAGGGTACTCAAGGAACTTAGCCAGGTCATAGCCAGACCACTGTACATAATTTATATGCACACTCTAATCTCAGGTATAGTACCTGCTGATTGGCGGAAAGTGAATGTGATACCAATATACAAAAAGGGGAAATTAAGTACTCCAGGTAACTATAGGCCAGTCAGTTTAATGTCAATAGTGTGTGATTAGAGACTACATGCAGGAATTTGCCAATAAAACTGGTATCATAAGTAGTAAACAACAGGGCTTCATGAAGGACTGCTCATGTCAAACCAATCTACAAAAATGTTATGAGGAAGTCAGTATTAATTTAGACATGGGAATACCAGTAGACGTGGTGTATCTGGACTTTGCTAAAGCATTAGATACAGTACCCCACAAATGTGTAATTCATAAACTAAGGTCTATCAGTTTGGATGAAATTGTATGTACATGGGTGGAAAAATGTCTGCAAGAACGGATCCAAAGGGTGGTAATAAATGGGTCATTTTCTAATGGGCAAAGGCTGTGAGCGAGTTCCACAGGTTTGGTCCTGGGACCAATCCTGTTTTTTTTTTTCAAACAAACTTTATTGAGTTTTTGGAAATTCTCAGGAGGGGAATATCTTTTCAATTGCATAGGTTACTTATATGAAAGCTCGAAGGTTCAAAGGTTCGTTAAAATTATATTAATAATATAATAATAAAATAAAACATAAAGTATTTGTATACAAGGGGGGACAGATAGTCAATAAAGTCAATATAGTCAATAAAGTCAATAGAATAAATACAGTCAATATAGTAAAGCAAATCGCTTCAGTTAATCAAAGAGTTAAACATATTAGTAATGTATCATCAATACCAAGGTGTAATAAAAGAAGTAGTGGGGCGCAATAAATGAATAACAATCTAACCAATGCTAGCACCAAACTCAAATGTATGTACATCAATGCCAGAAGTCTAGCAAAAAATCTGGGGGAACTCGAAGTCATGCTGCTCGAAGATGACTTCGATATGGTGGGAATAACAGAAATTTGGCTAGACAGCACACACGACTGGGCTATCGATATAGAAGGGTACAACCTATTCAGGAAGGACAGGGTTGGGAGGCGGGGGGGTTGCATGTATGTTAAAAATAATCTAACCGTACACATATACGGGATGACATCGACGTGGAGTCCTTGTGGCTGGAACTTGATAAGACTGATGCTAGCTGTAAACCACTTGTGGGTGTTTGTTATAAACCCCCGAATATAGGGGAAGAGGGGAGGCTCACCTACCTTCCCAAATAGAAATAGCTGGGAAGCAGGGTAATGTTGTTAATTATACTGATATCGATTGGTCTAATGGAACTTCTCAATCGAAAAAGTCGGCCCGTTTCCTCAACCTGTTGAGGGACAATTTAATGGATCAAATGGTCGAGGTCCCAACTAGGAAACATGTAATATAAGATTTAATAATTTCCAATAATGGGGACTTAGTTGCAGACATAGCCATTGGGAAGACAATGGGCAATAGTGATCACAGTGTGATTACTTTTAATATGGGGTACAGAAAAAGAGAAGGGTGTTGGTCGGACAAGAACACTAAACTTCAGGAAGGCTAACTTTGATAAGCTGCGCCAGCTAGTATGTGACATCGAATTGGAAAATGTATTTCTCGCACTGAACACGAACCAGAAGTGGGATTATTTTAAGAATACATTAAATAATGCTATTACAAGTGTATACCATTGGGTAACAAAAATAAAGGATCAATAACTAAACCTGTTTGGCTAAATAAGACAGTAAACAACACATCAAAGACAAGAGCGGGGCATTTAAAAAATATAAGATGGAGGGGACGGCTTTGGCATTCCAGAACTACAAGGAATGTAATCAGAGATGTAAACATGAAATTCGGGCATCTAAAATAGAGTGCGAGAAGCATATCGCCACAGTTAGTAAAAGGAACCCAAAAAAATTCTACCAATATATAAACAGTAAAAAGGTAAGAAAGGAGCAGATAGACCCAATAAAGGATGAAAATGGGAGATTAGTCACAAACGACAGGGAGGGGGCCGAGGTGTTGAATTCTTTTTTCTTCTCGGTATACACTCAGGAAAAGGATGGGTTTAATGTAGATAAGAATGCAAGTGTCTTGTTGCAAAATATACCTCAGTGGTTGACGGAAGCCGGGTTCAACATAGACTTGAAAAACGTAATGCCAATAAAGCTATAGGACCGGATAACCTGCACCCCAAGGTACTTAAAGAACTCAGCAAGGTTATAGCAAGACCATTATTCATCATTTTCAAGGACTCCTTAATGACTGGTAAAACTACCAAGTGACTGGAGGAGGGCTACGGTAGTACCTATATTCAAAAAAGTGTCAAGATGCCAACCTGGGAACTACAGACCAGTCAGTCTTACATCCATAGTATGTAAATTGTTAGAGGGAATGATAAAGGACTACTTAGTAGAGTTTGTTCATGATAATGGTATAATAAATGTCAAAATAAATGACAATCAGCATGGATTTCGCAAGGACTGTTCATGCCAGACCAACTTCCTAACATTCTATGAAGAGGTAAGTAGAGATCTGGATGGAGGGAGGTCGCTGGATGTGGTATATTTGGATTTTTCAAAAGCATTTGACACAGTACCTCATAAACGCTTACTACACAAGCTGAGGTCTATGGGCAAAGATAAAATGTTGTGTACATGGCTAGAGAACTGGCTACAGGAACGTGTCCAGAGAGTATCAATAAATGCCTCCTTTTCAGATTGGTCTAGGGTCATGAGTGGTGTGCCCCAGAGTTCTGTGCTGGGCCCCATACTATTCAACCGGTTTATTAACGATATCGGGGAGGGCGTAAATAGTCATGTTTCGTGTTAGCTGATGATACTAAAATTGGGAGGGTAATAGACAGGGACTTGGACAGTAGAACATTACAGGAGCACCTTGGATAAAATAGGGGAGTGGGCAACTATATGACAGAGGAGGTTTAATGTCGATAAACGGAATACACATTAATGAGTACTCCACTAGGAAAGTCAGAAATGGAAAAAGATCTGGGTGACAGAAGAAATGACACTTTGCTACAATGTAAAGTAGTTAGTGTACAGCTCGTATATAAGTGTACATTTGCTGTCCGCTCAAAATAACTCAACACACAGCCATTAATGTCTAAACCGCTGGCAACAAAAGTGAGTACAACCCTAAGTGAAAATGTTCAAATTGGGCCCAATTTGCCATTTTCCCTCCCCGGTGTCATGCTACTTGTTAGTGTTACAAGGTCTCAGGTGTGAATGTGGAGCAGGTGAGTTAAATTTGGTGTTATTGCTCTTACTCTCTCATACTTCTCACTGGAAGTTCAACATGGCACCTCATGGCAAATAACTCTCCTAAGATCTGAAAAAAATAATTGTTGCTCTACATAAAGATGGCCTAGGCTATAAGAAGGCCAAGACCCTGAAACTGAGCTGTAGCATGGTGGCCAAGACCATACAGCGGTTTAACAGGACAGGTTCCACTCAGAACAGGCCTTGCTATGGTTAACCAAAGAAGTTGAGTGCACATGATCAGCATCATATCCAGAGCTTGTCTTTGGTAAATAGACATATGAGTGCTGCCAGCATTGCTGCAGAGGTTGATGGGGTGGGGGTCAGCCTGTCAGTGCTCAGACCATATGCCGCACACTGCATCAAATTGGTCTGCATGGCTGCCGTCCCAGAAGGAAGCCTCTTCTAAAGATGATGCACAAGAAAGCCTGCAAACAGTTTGCTGAAGACAAGCAGACGAAGGACATGGATTACTGGAACCATGTCCTGTGGTCTGATGAGACCAAGATAAACGTATTTGGTTCAGATAGTGTCAAGCGTGTGTGGGGGCAACCAGGTGAGGAATACAAAGACAAGTGTGTCTTGCCTACAGTCAAGCATGGTGGTGGCAGTGTCATGGTCTGGGGCTGCATGAGTGCTGCCGGCACTGGGGAGCTACAGTTCATTGAGGGAACCATGAATGCCAATATGTACTGTGGCATACTGAAGCAAAGCATGATCCCATCCCTTCGTAGACTGGGCCGCAGGGCAGTATTCCAAAATTATAATGACCCCAAACACACCTCCAAGATGACCACTGCCTTGCTAAAGAAGCTGAGGGTAAAGGTGATGGACTGGCCAAGCATGTCTTCAGACCTAAACCCTATTGAGCATCTGTGGGGCATCCTCAAATGGAAGGTGGAGGAGCGCAAGGTCTTTAACATCCACCAGCTCCGTGATGTTGTCATGGAGGAGTGGAAGAGGACTCCAGTGGCAACCTGTAAAGCTCTGGTCAACTCCATGCCCAAGAGGGTTAAGGCAGTGCTGGAAAATAATGATTGGCCACACAAAATATTGACACTTTGGGCCCAATTGGACATTTTCACTTAGGGGTGTACTCACTTTTGTTGTCAGCGGTTTAGACATTAATGGCTGTGTTGAGTTATTTTGAGGGGACAGCAAATGTACACTGATATACAAGCTGTACATGAAATGATATAATAAAAAATATTTACAAAAAAAGTGAGGGGTGTACTCACTTCTGTGAGATACTGTATGTATATATATATATTTATTTAGATTATATATATATATATATATAAAGCCCCACCCCTTAACCCCATAGGACAAGCCCTCTAAAGTTTTTCACCCCTGCTGCTTGTTCCCCATTCATTTTTCTGTCCTCGCCATGCAAGCTCTCTGGATGAATACTTTTTTTCCCCCCTTACCTGCCATCCCCTGCGGCCATGCCACATAGGGTCAACCTCCCCTATGTTGATATCCCTGCTCGTATGCCTTTAAAGAAGGTTTTCCCAGGGGGTCCCTTTCTTGGTGTCTCGGGACATTTATTTTCTTCCCTGGGGTTCCAATGCTCCCCTGTTCTGGCACCCGTGTCCGCCTGCTCTTTCTCCTCCTGCTGTCGGCATCTCGGCACGCTCACGGGTCTCCAGTCTTCCCCATCATGGCAGCCGGAGAATGAATCATCTCCAAGATGGCGGCCGTGCTGCTACTGCTGGATCTCAACCCCGCTTATCCACGCTACAGGTATGTCTGGAGGGGTTCTGACTGGTGGTTTGGCGGTGACCAGTCCCCCCCTCCATTTCTCTCCTACCTGTCTTATTACGGCTTCATCTGTTTTCCTCCATTCAAAGCTATGGCTGACACGGCTGCCAGTTAAGACACTGATACACTAAATAGGTAAGGGTCAGGTAGGTTGTTCTTTTATTTTAAAGAGGTAGGATGGTGGTAATCATTATCAATGATATGTTACAGCCCTCCACATGAAGACCATCACAGGCCAAAGTGATCCGGACGCAGATCCCGTTCTCCTAGAAGACGCAGTTTTCACGGACGCAGTCACTCCCACTCCACTCATGAGTCTGACCGTACTCACCGTTCTGGCAGGAGGTTTCCATCTCAACATAATTGTTGGGTCTGCGGCAGGCAAGCCATTCCTGACAAGTTGGTCTGTCAAGGCTGTCTGAGTGAAGCAACGCAGGACCATGCGTCACCTCCAAGGGACCTGGAGCTATGGTGAAGCAATCCGTTATGGAGTGCATGAAGGACTTAGCCAAACCGGACCTCCTGGATCTAGTACCTCGTTTCAGCCACTGGATCAGTCGGCGGACTCTGATGCTTCAGAAAACGCACATGACGCAAGGTAATTGGGACGGACTGTTTTTGACTTTACTCTGGTGGACCCTTTTGTGGCAGCAGAAAAAGAGGTGATAGCCTGAGAGGACCCAGTCGAAGAACCAACCACAGCCAAGCAATACTTCATGAAAACGTCTAACAATTTCCCGTTTATGAAAGAGATCAAGCGTATTATTCACGAAGAATGGGAAAAACTGGAGAAAAAGCCAAACCTTCACAACAGACTGGCTAAGCTGTATCCTCTTAGAGAAGAAGATATTGTGAATCTGGTCAACCCGCCGGTGGTGGACGCAGCAGTCATGTGTCTCGCAAGCCACATTACACTTCCTATTGAGGATGCGGTCTCGTTCCGAGACCCCTTAGAGCGAAAGATTGACCTGGACCTGAAGAGGGCTTACACGGCCGCTGGAGCGGCCTGCCACCAAGCCATCACCCTTATGTCCGTTTCCAGGTCGACTTTATGGCGGAGGCCGCCATTGATGTGTTGCGAAGTTCGGCTAGGGCTATGCTTCACATCGTCACCGCCAAAAGAGCGCTGTGGCTGAAACCTTGGGTAGCAGATAATTCCTCCAAAACCAACTGGTGCAAGATTCCCTTTGATGGAACTAACCTTTTAGGAGGAAAGCTGGACCCCACAATCTCTAAATTGATGGGCGGCAAATCAGGCATTCTGCCTCAAGATAAGAAGCATTTTAAACGTCCTGCACAGTTTAAAAAAAAAAACTTTACCCAGGACAGATCTAAGGACTCCAGGTCGTACAGACTGGGCCGTGAATTCAGGCACAACTGGAAGGGCAGGAAGCGAAGAAGACCTTTTGACAGTTATTGCTTTCTCTGTTGGGCACACTTCTGCGCCATTTCAACGGGAGTTCTGCAATTCAAGACCTATGGGTGATTTCTACAATATCAGAAGGGCATCACTGGAGGTTTCATCGAATTCCTCCTCGTGCCCGCTACGTCTATACCAGGGTTCCAGATTCCACAGAAAAAACCCTGTTTTTTCTTCACTACATTTAGACGCTATTAGACAAACAGGCAATAATCCCTGTGCCTCAGGAGGAAACATTCACGGGAATTTGCTTCCCCTTATTCTTGGTCAAGAAAAAGTCCGGAGACCTCAGACCAGTGTTGGACTTGAAGAGGCTCAACAAATACATAATCGTTCTGCGGTTTTGCATGGGATCTCTTCAAACCATACTTCCCTTGATCAGACCCGGGGATTGGATAACGTCCGTCGACCTGTCAGATGCCTATCTTCATGTGCCCATCCATCCTCACTTTCAAAAGTACCCCCATTTCTCCTTCCTGAACGAACACTTCCAGTACCGATGCCTTCCCTTTGGGATCTGTACAGCTCCCAGGACCTTCACGAAGGTTCTCCTTCCCATCATTGCCCTACTACAGAACAAGGCATCAGGGTAAATCACTGCCTGGATGACATAATCCTTCTCGCCCAAGACAGGGAGATGTTACTCAGTCATCAGGATACTCTCCTATCAACACTCCGGCATTTCGAATGGCCAGTGAATGACCGCAAGTCGCACCTTATCCCCTCCAAGACCATGGGTTTTCTTGGGGCTTTCTTGAACATGGCCCAGAACACCATCTCTCTACCAGAGGTAAAGGAAGAGAATGTACGCAGCAAAGCTCTGCACATGATATCCGTTCCCCAGGCACCAGCTTCACAATGCCTCAGTCTACTCGGCACACTCTCCTCCACAATTCCCATGGTGAGGTGGGCTCACTGGCGACTAAGAGGATTTCAATTGGGGTTCCTTGCCCAGTGGGACAAGATCAGTTTGTCTCAGAGAATCCGAGTCTCCCACAAAATGAAGACCTCCCACCCACCCGATCAATCTTCGCAGGTAAAACCTAATTTCTCCTCCCCAACCAGTACTCATCACCTTGGATGCCAGCCATTCGGGGTGGGGAGCCAACTTCGAGCATCTGGTGGCACAGGGCAAATGGAACTTCCCAGCAGCCATCCACACATCCAATGTCTTGGAAATGAGGGCAGCATTCCAGGGGCTGCGTGCATTTGCTCCTCACTTGATGGACAAGTCGGTCCAATTAGGACTAGATAACAGAGTGGCGGTGGTATATATTCAGAGACAGGGCGGTACTCACAGCCACTCGATGATGCAGGAAGTGGAACCAGTCAAGTGCTAGGCTCAAAGGAACCTGTGGAACCTCCAAGCTGTTTACATGCCTGGGCATCAGAATACCCTAGCCGACTCCCTCAGTCGGTCTTTCATGGGGGCACATGAATGATCCCTCCATCAGGAGGTGTTCCTCCAAATCACCAGGAGATGGGGCCACCCTCAAATAGACCTTTTTGCCTCTCCAACGAACGCGAAATGCGTGGTGTTTATGTTTCGCTTCAAGTGCAGGGATGTCCTGGCAGCAGACGCATTGACAACTCCCTGGGACTTCGACACAGCGTATGCTTTCCCCCTCTCCCTCTCATCGGCAGATTGCTTCAATCGATATCACATTTCCAGGGGGTAATAATAGCAGTTATACCTTATTGGCCGATGAGGCCATGATTCCCCTTGCTTCTACATCTCAGTCAAGAGCCTACGTTCATCCTTCCACAAAGGGAGGACCTTCTAATCAAGGACAGTTCCTTCATCCGCACCCATCCAGTCTGAGACTAGCGGCCTGGAAATTGAGAGAGGCAAACTCCACGACCGAGGGGTTTCTCACTCTGTTATTAACACGTTGCTACAGGCCAGGAAAGGTTCTACAAATGCAACCTACAAAAGGGATTCCTTCAAGCAGCAGAGACGGGGGGCTTCGAACCATCCTCTCCTAGCATCAATAACGTGCTGGACTTCCTCTAGTCTAGGTCTAGTCCACATTTCGTCAATTTCCGCATTAACGAACACCAGATGGTCCTTTCATCCTTTGGTGCAACAATTTCTAAAGGCTTGTCTAAAACTGAGGCCTCCGAATAGACTGTCCTTTCCTCAATGGGATTTAACGGTGGTGCTGAAGTCCCTCCCTCGGTCTCCTTTTCACCCCTTATCAGAGGCGTCTACCTGGCACCTTACCCTCAAGGAGGTGTTTCTAGTGGCGATCGCCTCAGCAAGACGTGTTTCCGAGTTGCAGGCCCTGATGGTGGACTCTGCATACTGTCAGTTTTTTCCGGATCGAGCAGTTCTGAGACCCAACTCATCCTTTCTTCCGAAGGTTTCCTCTTCCTTTCATCTGAAGCAGGAAATTGTCCTCCCTTCTCTAGTGGGAGAATCAGGTGAACCTCATCCCCTGGACATCGCTGAACCTCTGAAGCACTATATTACTGTCACAGAAGGATTTAGATCTGCTTCAAATCTCTTCATTCTCCTGAGGGGGGTTAGGAGAGGCCAAGCAGATTCAAAGAGGACACTGGCTTCCTGGCTGGTCAAGGTGATCCGCAAGGCATATGCTATTCAGGGCTTACCAGTACCTCAAGAAGTTAGGGCACATTCCATCCAGGGAGTGGCTATGTCATGGGCAGCTTCTGCCAATGTGTCAGCTGAAACCATCTGCAAAGTTGCTACCTGGTCGTCCTCACTACTGTGGCCTTTGGCAGGACTGTTCTTTCAGCGGGCTCTTCGGCCTATAGTTCTACATTAATTATTTAAAAGCGGGTTGCAGTTATTCCCTCCCTGTTGTGATTTCTATATCCCATTGTGTGCTGCCATGATGTGCCAGGAAAACTGAAAATCTTCCTGGCAGCACACAGGAAACCCACCCTGCATGGCCTGTGATTTAGACGAGGATGGGGAACAAGCTGCAGGGGTCAAAACTTATAGAGGGCTTGTCCTATGGGGTTAAGGGGCGGAGTGTTAACCCATTGTGTGCTGCCATGAAGATGCACCAGGAAAGGAAAATTACCGATAGGTAAGTATACAATTTTACGTTATACTGTATATATATTTGTGTACAATTTGTTTTAAGTAGGACATTAACTGTGAAGATGGCACTGGGGTTTTCCTTGTCATGGAGCAGCACTAATGTTTTTTTCTGCTTGCTGTATTTTTACTGTCTTTGCATTTCTTATAATCTGAAAATGTTAACTTAACAGTATTTTGTAAATCTATTATATAAAACATATGTTTCAAATGAATTGATTTTTAGAATAGATTGTATTTGAATCCCAATACAGGTTGTACTCTAGCTAAAATTAACTACTTTCATTTATACCGCCATTTCATTTCATGCACATAATTCTTTAAATCACAAGTTATAGGACGGCCCTTTGCTAATGATGGATATTAATAGCCCATTAGCTGCTTTTTCAGAAGAGCAGATTTGTCTCAAGTTGAATTTCCTTGTCAAAAAATTTAGAAAGGAACTCTGATCTAATTCACTTTCTTTAGATATCATTGCACATTTTATTAACTCTTGAAAACACATCTATTTTTCGGGAAAATAACAAAATCTATTAAAAGCAGATTTTGAAGTTTTTTGCAGGATCTTTGATACAGGTATTCCTCACTTAATGACCGAGTTCCGTTCCTACGACCAGGTAGTTAAACGAATTGGTCGTTAAGCGAGGAACTGTATACAGTACTGTACTGCATTAGTACAGTACTGTATAGTGTTGCAGATGTACACTACTGAACAATGTACTGTACACCGGCCAATAAAATACTCAACGAGACCCGCAGTGAAGAACGGAGTACAGCACTTCCGCTGGTGAGACGTCACGCTGCCACTTTCCCGCACGTAAGGCCGGAAGTGCGAGTGGTCGCAAAACAGGTAAGTCGGTAAGCGAGGAATGTCTGTATAATGTCTGTTTGGAACTGCAAAAAAGAAAATACATAGTAACATAGTTTAAATGACAATAAAATTAATAATTAGTTTCATGGTAGTCTGTTTGAAAGTATAGGTAGGGAGATAGAAAATGGTAATGTGTATAATTGCAATAGTAGTAGTAGCAGTAGCAGTAACAGTAGCAGTAGTAGTGTTTTATTACCCCCTTCCCACAACAACAATCATTGCCCTACATGATGGTTTATGTTGGGGACACGCTAATAATTTTTCCACCTTATGAGACCCACCAGTTAACTGTTTTATGCAGCTGGTGGCTCTTAATGCTGGCTGTGTCATAGTGATCACATGCAGGCTGGAGACTTCATTGAGAAAATAAAAGCCTTAATTTGCAGATAAACACTGCCACCTTCAGACTGGAGTGGTATCTGCAGCATAATATGCTTAATGCTTGTAAATGTTAGATACATTTACAGTATTAAAATAAAAAAATATACATTTAAAAATAGAAAAAAGTAGAATGTGTGCATGTTTGTCTGCTAGAATAGAATAAAATCATTTAAAAAAAGGTTATTTATTTCCTTAAAAAGTATGTACAAATTATTTAGCTATGCAAACCAGTTATTTAGTTATTGTCAAGTTAAAGTATACATTCTGACACTGCTAAATTTGGCCTGGGCATGTAAGCATCAATGATCTCTGTACATGAAGATGTTAAACATTTTATTTTTTTACTTTTTGTTCAAAGACAAGTTATAATTACAAAAAATTAGGCAAACAGTTATTGTCATGCATACATATGTACAGTATACTTTCCAAGATGGTATACTAGTTCTAACATGATTAGTATTATTGACCTGATTTTCAAGTGAGTCTGTATTTTCTGAATATAATCAATCAGGCTAGAATAAGCAGGTTTGATTTGCAAAGAGCATGTAAGTTCACTCTACTAGTATAAAAATTCGCATTTTACCCCTAAATGCATTGAATCACTTCTAGAATCATAGAACATTCTTTCCAGTATCTTGCCTTTTTGAAATAAGTGGAAAGGCCTTACAGTAATGAGGATTAATCATTACTCAATGGAAATTAATGTTCAACGTGTCTCTTATATTAAGGTGACCTAAAAATGTATTAAATAGCAAAGTGGCACTTTATGCACTAATTGTAATTTGCTCAACTAATTGCACTAAGATTTATGTTCTGTTGAGTTTTTCTCATTGTCATTTACTTCCAATAATAAAAAATATATCTCATACATTTTAATGACGTTCCAAAATTAAAGCCACAGCAAAAGTGTCTCCCTGAAATCTCAAAGCTGCTCTGCATTGTAAGTTCTTTCCTGCAAATTAAGACACAATCTGTTAATAAGAGATACAACTTTGGCTTGGAGGGATATTCGTAGGGGGCTGCAACGCACTCCATATATTTTCTCCTACTGTCCACTTTTACATAACCCAATGTTGCTTCAAAGGTGTTCCAGAGCGCTTGCATACATTTTTGTTGCGTTTGCATGTGTTTTAGTGCATCCCAGAGCCGAAAAATAGAGCATGCTGCAGTTTTTCTACATGCTCTGGAACTGAATGCTCTGGTGTGAGCTAGAGCCCAAAATACCATTGGAATACATTGGATGCCGTTTTGATCCATTCTGTAACTGCTCTGCTCTGCACTTGGTGTGAACTAGCCCTCAAACATCCAGCATCAAGTAGTGTGCATGGGAAACTCCCTTTTTTTCTTTTAAATTCTAATGCACTTGATTGGGTGTTAGGTGTGTATACAGAGTAACATGACTAAATAAAAAAAAATTACTGAAAGGAGTTTAAGGACAAGGTAAAGTTGATACCAGAGTAAAAGGATGATAAACAGTATGTGTACTAGTGAGTGAGGATTATTGATATATGTTCTAGCAAGCTCTGCTTATTTCTTTTCCCCCTTTTCTCTCATGCCATAATGCTGCAAAATCTAAAAAAAATCTCTAGGGAAATTATTTTAATAAATACACTTTGCTTACCCCCAGGTTTTTAAAAAGAAACCCATAGGGAAACATGTTAAAATATAATTACCTCTGACTTTCACATATCGTGCCTAGGTGGGAGTGAGCTTACGCTCCTTGAGTAACCCAAATCTCATGAGAATATGCTTCAGCACAGTGAAGGAGCATATTCATGAAATATTTAAGCTACTCAGTATTCCTCAGGATATCACAGGAAGGAGCATAAGATCACCTTCACCTAGGCAAGATGGGTGCGAGTCAGAGGTAAGTACATTTAAAACCCTGTTTCCAAGTCTAAAAGGCTAACGTCTAAAATCCCACCTCTGCTATCAGTCTTAGAACCTACCACTGCCACCAGAATGTGATGACTGGACTCTCAACCTCATCCTGCACAGAGATCTTGCAGCCCATGGGACAACAATCTAATAGTGATCATCAATGAGAGGTGTACTCAGGTAGTGTTGAAATGTTTTATGATGCCCCAGCAGGCACTCCCTCAAATTTTATAAATATACTAAAATTTCCAGATGACAATGTTTTACATTCCAACAACCAATATATTGTTAAATGCATTGCTAGAGACCAAACATGATATAAAATGGATGCATATGTAGTTTATGCCATTTAATGTGAATGGTATGAAACTGATTGTTATTCTCTTATACATTAGTGTAGCTGTGGTTTATGTAGATAACTGTATTACAGTACAGATTATGAGATATGACTAGAGTTGAGCACTGAATATGTAAGACAGGGTAGTTTCAGGTCAAGTAAGGCAAGGCTTACCAATGTAATGTAATACATTTTGTAAAAAAATCTATTGCTGCTAGAATTGTTTTCAACCATTTATGATAGCTATTAGAAATAGTTAATAGCAGGATCTGGCTTAAATAAGATTTACAAAATCCAATTATGACCAAGATACATTAGAACCTGTTAAAGGTTCTGATAGAGGTCTTATGATGTGGCAATTTGATGATGGGTCTGAATTAGACATCTTTAATGTCACAATAATGGCCAAATTTACAAGGTACCACTATAAATGACATCAAAATTGTAACAATCTTCCCCCATAAACGTACCTGTAAAAGACTGTCTTTTTCATATTTACTTCCCATGCTTTCCTGGCTTGGACAAGCATGTTCTTTTTGTAAAAAAACGGCCGGCCGGGAGCTTCCTGGATCTGACTGGCTGTCTAAAGACCCCAGGCCCGGCACACATGAGTGGGAAACTGCCCAAATTTAAAAACAGGTGATGTTGGTCCCAAGCTCCGCTGTGCCCGGTGCGAGTCTGGGACCAGCAAGGGGGGGGCTCTGTGACAGGGGATCAGAGGGAGATCGGTGTCAGAATGTATTTCTATTTATTTTGGACCCTCCCTTTTCCCTTTTGTAATAGTGTGAGCGCACAATGGATGATAACTCATTTAAATGACTGATCTAAACACACTAACTTACAATATTCGGGGGTTAAATACACCTCAGAAGCGACATCAGTTTCTCAGTGAGCTGAGGCGGCTCCGCTGCGATGTGGTCTTTGTACAGGAGACTCATCTCTCCCATCACACTGGAGTGCGCCTGAACTCGCTGTATTATCCGACATGGTTTTATAGTACTTCTCCATCAAGTAGCTCTCGAGGAGTGGCAATTGGTATCCACAAAAACGTTAAGTTCACTCATATGTCCACAGAAATAGATCCTGACGGAAGATATTTATTCTTGAAGGGACAGATTGACAATCGAACACTGACACCGGTGAATGTATATGCACCTAACAGAGACCCATTTGGGTTTTTACGTAACACATTGGGACGATTGACAGGTTTTCAAGAGGGAATTTTGATTTTAGCTGGTGATCTTAACCTTCACTTAGACCCTGCTCTAGATTCATCAACGGGGCGCTCTCACATAGCTTATAAACGTCTTCACTCCCTAAAAACACTTTGAGGATATTGCATCCCAGCGAGCGTGACTACACCGTTTTCTCCCCCGCCCATAACACCTACACGCGGATAGACTACATATTTGTGGCACACCATCATCTACATATAGTAAACAAAGCTTCAATCTTGTCTTCTACTTTATCAGACCATGCCCCTGTAATATTATCGATGAAGTTATTGAGGGACTCTTGGTCGCCCCAGACCTGGAGATTGAATGATTCTCTCTTGTTAGACAAAGAAATACTTGCGGCTGTAGAGAAAGATCTAGTCTACTACTTTTCTGAAAACTCTGGGGGAGAGGTATCACCAGGAATTCTTTGGGAGGCACATAAAGCGACCATAAGGGGGGCCCTTATTTCCTATGGCACTAGAAAGAAGAAAGACGCTAATGCTAAAATAATAGAATTAGCGGGGAAAGTAGCGGCCTTAGAAAGTCGTCATAAACGAACTATGACTGAGACAGACTTAATGGCTTTGATGGCTGTCAGAGAAGCTCTCAGAGAGGCGTTGCTATATAGATATAAACGATCTCTCAATTACATCTCCCAGCGATCATATGAAATAGGGGATAAACCCGGGAAGTTTTTAGCTAAACTACTTAAAAAAGGACAAGGAACGAATTTTATTGCTAAAATTAAATCTAACCGAGATGTCCTGGTACATACTTCCCAGGACATCTTAACTGTTTTCCGGGAGTTCTATGCCTCTCTTTATAATATCAGGTCCCATTCCACCTCTCAAACTAAACAAATACATATGGATCGTATTAACACCTACTTGGCAGCTAGTCCCTTTCCCCAACTAGAAGAAACTCAATTAGAGGCTTTGGAATCCCCTATTAACGAACTAGAAATTAAACAAGCGATTGCCTTAATGGCAGCGGGTAAAAGCCCAGGCCCCGACGGGTATAGCCTTAAATATTATAAAACGTTTCAAACTTTATTAATTCCTCATCTTAATGTATATTATAACTCCTTCCTCCTGGGGAATCTCCCGTTGTCGACTACCCTTCATGCCCACATATCGGTCTTTCCCAGAGAGGGCAAGGACCCGACTGTATGTAGTAGCTATAGACCTATCTCACTTTTAAACACCGACATAAAACTCTATGCAAAAATCCTCGCTATGAGACTTAATGGTTTGATACCCCAGCTGATTTGACCAGACCAGACCGGCTTTATTCCTGGCCGAGAGGTTAGGGACAGTATGCAGCGGGCAGTATCTCTTATGCATTACGCATCTATTTCCTCTCCTCATACGATACCAATGTCAGCCGATGCCAAAAAGGCATTCGACAGGGTCGATTGGGACTACCTGCGGGCCATCTTACATCACATTGGGATTGGACCAAAGTTCCTGGCAGGGATAATGGCCTTATATACACACCCCACAGCATGTGTAAAGATAAATGGTAGATTATCGAAGGAATTTTCCTTATGTAATGGTACACAACAAGGATGTCCTCTTTCCCCTTTTTTGTTTGCGTTATTTTTAGAACCACTCCTCACCACTATTAGACAGAACCAGAATATCGCAGGCATTACAGTGGATAACAGTGAACATAAATTAGCTGCATATGCGGACGATATTCTGTTCTTCATTCAAAAACCCCAGATTTCTTTACCTTCCCTTTCACAGGAACTTGACATTTTTCACAAAATATCTAATTTTAAAATTAATTTTACTAAATTAGAAATAATGAATATCACGACACCTATGCACATAGTAACAACACTAAAAGACTCGTTAAAAAAAATGGGCTGAAAATCTCGGCTTATACTCGAGTATATACGGTAATTGGCAACCTCACAAGATGAAGTACTTGGGAATATATTTAACTCCAAATACTTCAGACTTATATATCACTAATTACCTTCCTATTCTTAATGTTATTAAAAGAGATCTCACTACTTGGCACCAACACAGACCTTTTATTTCTCTCACGGGTAAGGTGAATGCTATCAAAATGATGTTTTTACCTAGGATGCTATACCTATTTCAAACCCTACCGATACACTTACCTAGTCACTATTTATGCACCCTTAAATCGGTTGTAGGGCGATATATATGGAGACGATCTTCCGCTAGGATCGCATATAGAACCCTTATTAAGACTAGGCTTGAGGGTGGCTTGGCACTGCCAGACTTCACCTTCTATTACCAAGCCACAGCACTCAATAGAGTGTTAGATTGGCATCATCACTCTGAAAGTAAATTATGGGTTAAGATAGAAGAATCTCTCTTAGGACGATCCTTACTAAGTACATGTTTGATACCTAGGAACTCACGGCAATTGGAGTCGGCGATATCCCCGTTAACTGATCATACTCTTAATATTTGGGATAAGCTGTATGTGGATCTGATTGGCCAGTATAACTCACCACTGATGCCTTTAACTGGTCACCACTATTTCCCACCGGGGATGTATAATAGTGGCTTTTTACGTTGGACCACACTCCCCATACTGAGACTGTCCCAGGTCCAAAATGGAACACAATTGTGTTCCTTACAACAACTAAGGAATCAGTGGGGGACGTTCCCATTTGATTCATGGAGATATAGGCAACTACAACATTTTATACTTAGCCTTCCGAAACCGTTGCGGCCAGTTACGGAACTTACTCCCATGGAAGCTTTATGTGCCATGGAGGTTGCTCCGAAACACGGCATCTCCCAATTATACACGATTCTTCTCAATCTCAGCTCCCAGGAGTTTCCTACATACCTGGCACAATGGGAACGAGAGCTTCAAGTTACCTGGGCGACACACTGTAAACAACAAATCTTACGAGCTAACTCTACCTCGTCAGTGAGTGCCTTAGTAACAGATAAGATGTTTCGTTTTCTGGCCAGATGGTACTATAATCCGGAGAGGATACTTAAAATGCATACATCCAGGTCGAAATATTTGCTGGAGGGGGTGTGGAGAATTAGGCACTTATCTACATATGTGGTGGACCTGTCCTAATTTATCATCGTTTTGGTCACAAGTGATAGATAATATTAAACTGGTAACTAATGTCTCCATACCTATGGATCCAACAGTATGCTTACTTCATGTAACAGATGTCCCAATGTTGGTGTATAATAAATCATTGATCCCTTCGCTTCTTAATGCTGCTAAAACCTTAATCCCCCTATATTGGAACAAACCAACTATACCGACCAGGGTGGATTGGCTTCATAGAGTTGAATACTATAGAACAATGGAAGAATTGACTGCAATTAAATATGATCAATATGACAAATATGAAACCAAATGGCAACCTTGGGGACGGTTTAGGCAGACATTAGAAGCTGTTGAGGGCTCTCAGTGAGAAATCAGTGGGGGATTATAATGGTATTGCCCAGGGTGCCGCTTTCTCCCCGAATCCCCAGAAGGTTGACGAACGGGTCTTAAATATTAATATAGAAATATGACAAAAAGAGTTTAATGTACAATCTATAAAGTGTGTATATAAATGAGCGCTCACACTACTTCCCTTCCCTTTCCTACCCTTTTTGATCTTCCCCCCTCTTTTATTATTATGTGACCCTACTAAAGGGTCTGGGTATTGCATTATGTGCGGATTTTTGTTAATAATTGAATTTTAGGCTGAGTAATTATGAACTGAAATGTCTTTATTGTTCCTCTGCTGTTTTCGGTAATCATGTATTATACAATCAGAAATCTAAATGTATATGAAGGATGATGTAATACTCTTTCTTGTCTTAAATTAATAATAATAAAATAATTGAATATGAAAAAAGAATGTGGAAGTGGTGTATATTACATCACTTCCACATTCTTGTGTCACTTTCCGGCTTCAGAAGCTGGAGAGAAGCTGATAAAGCTTCTCTAGGGGTCTTTGGGGGTCCCTAGGTGACATCATGGGTCCACCCCTGATTTCTCCATAAAGAGGATCTGTCACACCTTTTTGCTATCACATAGAGAGTTTCTTAGCCCCCTATGTGATAACAATAATGTTAAGTGAAAAAAAATAGGAAACAAAAATTAAAGTTGCAAAAAAAAAAAAATTAAAGTCACACATGCGTGCAAACATACGCATATGTGCGAAAATGATGATTGTGCCCGTTATGCCGCACATGTTACATATCACCGCAAACACCACAGTGAGAACAATAATTCTAGGGCCATTAATTACTGATAACACTCAACTGATGAGCGGTAAAAGCTTTTAAAGCGTAGCCTATGGTCAATTTTGGGTATGGTAGTTTTTTGCGATTTTGCGTGTGTGCCCAATTTTAACATGTTTGGTGTCTATTTTCCAGACGTGACCTTGTCTTTTATATTTTACCAAAAAATTGGGTAATAATAATAATCGTTTCCTAACTTAATGTAAAAAAAATTCAGTAATTATTCCTTAATATAGTAAAAAATAAAAACCCCAGTGATGATTATATACCACCAAAAGAAAGCTCTATTTGTCCCCAAAAAATGGTATATAATTAATTTCAGTACAGCGCTGCATGACGGAGTGCTGAATACTGAAAAATAGTCTGGCCAGGAAGGGAGCGTAAACACCTGGGGTTCTAGTCACTAAGCTGCCGTAGGCAGCCGAGTGAATGACCGACCTGAAGCGAAGTGAGCCGAATGCTGTTCGGCTATTCACTTCAGGCCGGTACGGCTGATTTCAGCCGTATATCGGCTGAAATCAGGCGTACATAGGGTGGCTTCGCGTGGCTTCGGGTCGGGTGAACATGCTGGATCGGCTAAGCCGAACCTCCGGCAGGCTACTCGCTGCTGTTCGGTCTATTCTTATAGACAGCAGTGAGTGAATAGCCGAATGCCGCTCAGCTCGGCTCGGCTGTACTGCTCGCTCCCTCTGTGGGACCGAGCAGAACAGAAAAATAGTTAAAAAAGTAGAAAAATAAAAAATAGAAAACGTTTGTGCGGAGCCAGCAATGACAGCTAGCTTCGCCCAACAGTTTTCTTTTGGCCGGTGGTTCTGCTGCCGTCAAAAAAAAGAAAAAAAAAAGAACTTGGCTATAGAAATGCATTGCTAGATTCCTATTGGCTATTTCAATTTGCAATAGCCAATAGCAAACTAGCTATTGCACCCACCCTCTGCTGCTGTCAATCACTAGTGGGGACCTGATGGAGAACTGCAGCAGAGGGCGGGTACAATAGCTAGTTTGCTATTGGCTATTGCAAATTGAAATAGCCAATAGGAATCTAGCAATGCATTCCTATGGTGAAAATTATTTTTATTTTTCTATTCTGACACGGCTCCGTGTTAGAATAAAAAAAAAAGAAAAAGCAGTGTTTCTCTCCTTGGCGGCCGGGAGCGGGAGACTCCCGGAGCGCCCGGGAGAGTTAGGCTGTCTGGAGATCAGTGTCCCTGGTTAGCGGGTAACCAGGGACGCTGATCTCTCTGCAAGTGGCCGGAGCCAGCCGTAAGATCACTAAGATGAATAGCCCGCACAGCAGCCCTTCGGTTCCTCTGAACCGAAGGGGTCCTGGGGCCGAAGCTAGCCGAAGGATCGGCCGAAGCTACGGCTAGATCCTTCAGCTGCTTCGTGAATAGACCCCCTGGTCTTCAAGTGGTTAGGAAGAATACCATACTTAAAACTGAAACAGGACCCATGTTTAGCCACAAAGCAAACTATTGCAAAAGCATTTCTTTCTGATTCACTACCACTAGCTAAAGTTAAACTTTGACTTTTGACTGGACATTTTTCAATGAAACACTTTCAGAAAAACTATTTAAGAAAATTTAGGAACTCAGGGTCACCTGCTTTTTACTGAGTGATTGACAGTAGCTGGACCTTTAGGTGCCTCAGAAGCCTTCATTTATTTATAGTGAGATCCTGCTTGTGACCTTAAAACACTTATCCAATCATAATGTACCCTTTTCCCCTTTTGGCCCTATTTTCCACCTTCTATGAGTTACAGTTTGTTTGACAAGTGTCATCCTATGGAACTCATTTGCTGCTTTATATTTTGTATGATTATATGCACCATGAGTATTTTACCTGAGCAGTATCTAGATGAATGTTATTTACCACTGTAAGTCTTTTTCCCCTTTCGTAACTTTTGAAAACTGCCTTTCAATCAACATATTGAGCAAGCAATATTGAGCATAAAACTCCATAACAATAACAAAAATGAATAGCCCTTTAAAAGATAATCATAACAAAACCAGCTTTTGATACAATATTCAACTACAATCCATTTGTCTGATAGACTGCGTCATTCAATCCGATGTAACTAGACAGTGAGACAAGAAGCAGTACAGTGATGAGCATGCTATATATGCACATCTCTCCTGCACTGAAATTGCTTATTCTGTTTCCACTTCACACTGAAAGCTTCCAAAAAGGAAGTTAACATAAATTCTTAAAACATGATGACACCCTACAACCCAGAGATTAACCTCTGTAACACATATTACATATTTAACCTGTTTTATCATCATCAACATATTATAGCAGTTTAGAATGAAATGTGTAATTGTTTTCATCAGTATTTGTGATAAATTCATCTTGTGAGTTAGTATTTTGTAAGCTCTTGCTCTGTATCTGTTTGCTAAGAAAACAATGTGCAGAGAACAGTTTACATTTCGAAAAATATTCACTATAAAATGTTTGCTTAGCAGTTTTGTAGATCTTGACCATTAGACTAACTTTGAAAAAAAACCTGTCATCATATTTCAAGAATGCGCAGCTCTTGTTTACGCTGCATTATATGGAACTCCAGGCAAACTGATAAAAAAGCATATGTATTAAAACACATATACATTTACTGTTTTATCTGCCACATGATTTGTGATTTTGACAAGCTTTTCTCATTATATGCACACCTTTTCTTGGCTTAGCATTACTGTGTCTTGGGCCAATTTACTGGACAGATATGATGATACCAGTACAGAAATATGAATCAGAGATCTGAAATATAAGACAAAAACAATGCTGTTACTACAAAAAAACTATAAGCAACTCCCTAGAAAAAGCAGCAAATTGAAAGAGGCAAGGCAGGTTTTATCTTGCAAATATTAGAGTGTATTATTTGAGAGACAATAGCCACAAACATTGTTCAGTGGCTGGGCAGAGATGAGGTAGGCTTGATTTTGAAATAGTCATTCGAGTGTATAATTTGAGAGACAACAGCCACAAATATTTACAGTGACTGGACAGTATTTAAGCAGATTGGGTAGGCTGCAAGATTTATCCTGCACCAATCATTCTAAATTTTGCAACATGGTTCAGCTGCAAAAATATTTTGTGGCACCTTAAAAGTACCCGGGCACTGGAATAGCCCACAAATGTAAAGACCAAAAGCAGGATTTACCCTGCAGCAAACATTAGAAATTTGAGGTCCAGCAATAAAAGCACATTTACAGAAGCTAGTAATAGCGGCAAGCATAATTTTGTTTTTTGGTCTGGATGACAATTAAAAGTTTAGTCTGTAGCATCAGCATTAGGGGTTTATATTACTAAGCCCTGCTTTGTCATGGTTGTCTAGTTTGGCAGCCTCTTCAAATGGTGCCAACAGGTTTCACAATCCTGAATGATGAGCCACTGATGCCATGAAAATAACCTCAGTTATTAAGAGCCTGTCTACATACCATAAGCAGACAGGCACTTACTGATGGCAACTGCTGCTGACGCAGCCTCTGCAGCATGGACAATGTTGAGTTCTAGCATGTGGGGTGTCACAGATTTGGAATTTGGTAGGAAAATGATGTTGGCCCTGCATTTCTGCAAGTTGAGCCATTGCAAGGCATGCCCACCTAAGGTGGCCACAAACCCTTCTGGTCTGATGAAGGGCCTCCTTGAAGCCAGGGTACTTCATGATGAACAATACAAAACACAAAAATTCCCCAGCCTCAACCTGCCAGCCAGCCTGCAACCAAAAAAATTGCCCTGTCAACAGTATGCGTTAAAATCAGAGGTTTTAGTTGCACAAACTTTTGGCCAAAAATATGTAGAAGCCACACTGCCGCACCAAGGCACCTCTGCAAAGTGTGGTCCTAACTCTATGTATCCGAGTCTCCAAGTGTGAGCATATTAATGAAGTCGATAAATTACATGCAGGTGTACCTGGAGGTAGCCAACTCCTCCTAATAAGGTGCAGGGACGCACTGGAGGCCCAGCAACCAAAAATGCACGCTGGGACTCCAGTGCGTCCCCCAAACCATCTTCCCTGCTTGACCTGGCATATCCTAAGCCTCTGAAACCCCCTGTGGAATTCCCTCCCAGTCACATGAAGCCACATACTGTTTGTTGCAGCAGATGCAGCAAGAGTATCTTGTTGGGGACAGCAGATATGGATAGTGAAGTAAAAGAAACAGGAGGGATGTGTGTCTTTTGCTGCTGACTTGTATCATTAAGGTGTTGCTCCCCCTGACCTATGTGCTGCAGAGCCATAGGTTTTTCTCTTGCATGTGGTACCCATATGGCTGCCCATTTTACTTATACCTGATACACTGCAGGAAGAGGCTGCAGACGACAATGGTGCTTTCGGCAGTTTATTATGAGTGAACACCAATGCAGCTCATTGAGGTAAAATGAACTAATAGGACAAAATAGCCTTGCCTATGCATTGAGATTGTGTTGGGCAAAGTTGGTCAATGCAGCCTAATGGATATGGTGTAAATGGGCCCTTATAGTAAGGGGGGAACATAAAAAAGCCCTTATTATTGACTTTTGAATGCCAGCTGACCTAAGTGCAAAAGCCAGGCAGTGCATTATGGTTACAGTGCATTATGGTTATGGTTACCAAAAGCCAGGCAGTGCATTATGGAAATTCACCAGTTTGGTCTGGTGAATTTCCACATTAGTTCATTGGGACAGCGAATTTAAATCCTGCTTGATCCTCCACAAACCTATGGTAGTGGTGAACCCAAACCTCATCGCTAGTCATCACATTGCCAGTGTCTTTGCCAAATTGTTAATTGGAAAAAACTGGTTGAACTTTTCTTTTCTATACTTATTAGCAAATCTGACACGTCTGCATTTTTAACCCTGGGAAAAATTGCCTCTGAAACACTGTGTAATAGTGCTCAGGTAATACAGTTTTGTCCTATTGCTATACATGCTGCATTTTTAACGCTTTTTTAAAAAGCTGACACTTCTTTTTTTGTTTTTACCTTTTTTAATTCACAGCCAATGTCCTTGTATATAGTACTAGGCCACTAATTTGGGCATATTTATATATTAGTGAATGTCACATTCATCCAAACATGCAGTGCAGGTGAATTAATAACTTAAATTTAAAACACATGGTTCAGAAAGATACAGTATATCCGCAGTGACATTTTTTTTTACCAATGTCCCATTTGCTGCTTTATACATATACCCCTTATATTGCATTTGCTAAATTACAATCAGGTTGTTCTGTCAGTCTGCCTTTTGAACTGTTAAGACCAAAGACCACTTGTTAAAAATAAGAAGTTTGTAAGTATATTTGCTTAGGATTTTATTGTTATTGATGTTTTGGGGTGCATAGGAGATACTTAAACACTGGTCTCTATGGTACAAGATGGAGAAAAAAAAGGTTAAGCAGTCCTTTATAGGGAAGGGATGATGCCAGTATGTACTAAACACCAAGGTCCAAATGTTCAGGGGTAGCAAGCAAGACAGGGCTAGCAGCAGCAGTTAGCACACCACAATGCATACCAAGAAAGAAGAATTAGGACAAGGTGAGTGTCAGTTTTCTCTGCAGCCCCGAGTCTGGCTCGGGGTTACCGCTCCTAGCATTGAAAATTCACCCCGAGCCAGACTCGGGAATACCGCCAGGGAGGTTAACTACATGACTCATGGTCATCTTCATAGGAAGACCTTGGGGTCTTACAATGGGATATATAGCCAGAAGAGTGCTCAAGCTTCTTGCTTAGACTATTATCCTGCATCCTTTGTCGATCTTCATCTTTTTTTGGTTGGAATGGGACTCAACAGCACATTTTACTGAGAAGATAACTAGGCAATGTGAAGACTATCAAATCTTAAAATAGTTTTCTGAAATATACTGTGTTTCTGAGAAGGAGACTTTTGAATCTATAGCTGAAAGGGTTATTCTTTATTATGCCACTGCATGTAGGGTGGGCAGATGACAATGGGACCAACAATTTCTTATCAAATTTCGCATCAACATT
>NW_017306936.1:158119-189437 GCF_000935625.1 Nanorana parkeri
GGAGTCATCTCGTGGCCCAACGAAGTACTGATGGGGTGGTCATAATAATCTGGCCACTCAGTGTATATATATATATATATATAAATATATATCTGTATATATATACACATCATGGCACATTGGCACATTCAATATAGCCAAAATGCTGCACAACCACCTTTTTTTTACCTCCCACTTCAGGCCAGCTTCATTTTATTTAATTTGCAAATGTGAAACTAAGGTGAGACAGCTGCCAGGCACTAGTTTCTCTTTACAATGAGGAAACATTTTTTAGATTATTCTTTTGAAAGTTTGTGCTTGAGTGTGAAACTAGAGTCTCATTTTGAACCTTCACTTTGTAATTGTTCAATTGGCAAACATACTTTGAATAAATGATACAATAAATTCTTTAATATTTTTCATACTGCACTGTTTCAACAAAAGAGCTCCACAAAGATCTATTTCATTTTTAGAATAATTTAAAAGGTCCATAAGGTCTTTTTATAGACTAAATTAAGTAAATCACATTTTAAGCAGTGTTAAAATGATTTTCTAGCATCATCAGAATAATGATATGAATAGGATTAAGGCTGTGAGAAATTATATTATGCAGTATTATTTAGATACATGTTCAGGCAGTGAATGCCATAATACATGCACTGTATTTTTTATCTATAATTGTGCTAACCTCAATGATCTCATATGCAGCTGACTATGTGATACCTTCATTCATAAGTGTACACATATTTATTTGTCATGCATTTCAGATTTCACTTACAGAAGCCCTTAACAAAGTGATTGTGTTAGCACTGTAACAAACACAAGTATAGCAAATAAAGCTAATTGCATTAAATCAACTGTTGAACCTCTTGGCTCTCAAACCCTATAACAGCTGATTTCACATCCAATTTAATTTATCATATTTGTGTCAGCTTGCATTCATTTAAAGATTAGTTGGCATTCCTATGTCCCAATGTCATGAATTCATCTGGCCCAAGTTCTTTCTGTAATCACTAATAAAGCAATATAATACTATTGTGAGAGCTGCATGGGCAGTTCGTAATATTACAAAATTTGTTAAGAAGTGCCAATTGGAACTTGCCTTTGCAATCTTTGTAAATTTACCTCTATGGGATAGCTACAGAAATGAGAGACACATGGGCCAGCCTAGCGTGAGTGTGACACCAGTGGGAGGAATGTTCTTCCACACATTTTGGGTTGGAGGAAATCAGTGCGAGAACTTTCCAGAAGAATGCAGGTAAAAGGAGACTTCAGAGAGACACACTGTTGAATTATTCTGTTCTGGCCAGATTCCTGTGTGTACACTGTCTAGAGGACAGCACAACAAACCTGTTACAAATTCCATCTGTTTCTTCTGTCTGCTTAAGATTTCCACCTTTAAAGTGCGAGTGGCCAATCAGAGACGTGTCCTAAAAGGCTCGTCATCATATGTAAATGCAGCCATGTCTGGTGTCAGTCTGGGGAACCATGTGGAGGCTGGATGACACGGCCAGCCAATGGGGACCCGGAACAATCAGGCTCCACCTACTGGGTATCGCCGCCACTCAACCTATCACAGTGCCCAAAAACCGGACCAGTTCTTGCTTCCGAAGACGATAGAGTGTCAGCAAACAGCAACCACTGAGTGCAGGGATCAATATGGGAACTCAGTCCCCTGCGGGGGATGGATAGGAGGAAGGTGAACTAGATGGCTGTCAACCACCACATACATGTATATACCAACAACCAATAGTGGTATAAGAATAAAACCATTATATAATGATTCATATAAGCATAAAACTGATTATAAGCATAAAATTTATAAAATGGAGATAGTAAAATATATGTATATATATAAAACATATATGAATTATACGTATAGTTGGGGGATTGAGACCTTTTGGTTGGCCACAATGCCGCAATCTAACCCAGGCCAATGGATAATCAATCAATATTAAGACCAACGCAAATTATCCAATGATGAGGGGGTATGATGGGATAAAAAAGACAGAATCAATGGGAATAGCAGTGTAATGATGATGAAATGCCTAGATAGTCTATAGGGATAGTGATGGCATGTGAGGTTGTCAAATATACAGGGGTGAAAGAACTATATAAAAGGGTTATAAGGAGGGCACTAACTCTAGACCCTCGTTGAGACCACTAGGATGTAGGCTGTTCAGAGAGTAAATCCAGACGTTTTCTCTCTGGCATAATCTTTTATATCTTAAACCTTCATCTAGACTCTCTGGTATTGTCTCTATACAGAATACTCTAAGTCCCTCCGGATTCGAACTGTGGGCCTCCAGAAAATGTCTGGACACTGAGTGATCATCTGCTTTTTTAAGGATCTTTCTCTTGTGCTCTCCGAATCTGGTTCTCAGAGTTCTAATTGTACGTCCCACATATAATTTATGCAGCAAAAGGGGGACCAAGGTGGAGTTACGCCGAACCAATAATATTATAATATAGTATACCAGTCTCCAGGGTTTCAACAAAACTATTCAAAATATGAAGTGTCCCCAAGATTATAGAAATCCCTTACTCGGAGCTGGTTCAGTAAACAGGTAGAAAATAAGTAATTTAACAATTTGAATATTTAATCGTAGAAAAACTTAAACAATACATCCACAACAAGACAATTAAAAACAATTAAAAAACTTCCCTAGGGTAAACAGTAGTTTAGGAATCATGGGTGGTCTGCAATCCAACTGATATAGTATAACAGGTTAGGGCAGACACCTACTATGTATATCATGTACGGATACAATGTATCCCAGGTTACTCACAGCTCATGTAGCTCAGGGAGCTCAGGGAGGGGCAGTCCTGCTCGAGTTCCACAATGCTGAATGATATGTTTGCTTCAATGAGTATATCCAATAATAGTGGTTGGGATCCGGAGATAGGGATATGTAGACAGGGCTAAAGATGCAAACGCCCTTCCCTTTTCCCCTGCTTAGGGCTCTCACTAGCCCTCGGGCTCGAATTTCAAATTTGAGAGCAAACCCAAAAGCATTTCCAAGTAGATGTGTGCGGCCACACAATGAACAAAGCGAAAAGGTATATGTAGGGGTCTCAACGGTAGAGGGTTCCCAGTACGATGATGAATCCTTGGACTGTGCAAAATAAAGCAAACTTTCGTCCGGTCGTTTTACTCAGACTCTGCTTGGTTGATATGGATTCCGATGCAGGCTGGACTCTGACCAAATCCCGGCCGGCTGGGCTCCGTCTCCGCACCTCGAAGCCCAAGCTGAGCAATGCTTCTGCCACGGCTGATGTGCGGGATGAGCTTTGATGAGTGTCCAGGGAAGTTGTTAGCACACATAACCCTGACGCGTTTCCTCCCCGCTCAGGGGCTTCTTCAGAGGGGTGTGTGACACATAATTTACCGCAGGGGCAGATAATGCAGTAAATGACAAACTGTGACGCACAGTTAATGAACTGTTTAATAGGAAAACTCTTTCCCCTAGGATGGGAGATTTCCTTTTTTCTGTGCCAGAGATACGAGCATGTTCCACAATTGTGTACGTTGCACTTGAAACATCCTGTTTGGCCAAAGATACCTTTACCAGAGTTCGAAGTTTTGTTCGACTTGAGTCTGCTGGGGGCTATTTTGCTACGGAGGTCTTTGGGTTTCTTAAAGATGACCTTAGGAAAACTAGGGAGAGAGTTCTTCAGAACGGGATCTTCTCTAAGAATGCGCCAATGATTTTTCAGAATCTTGGAGATCTGAAAGGCCCCATCATTGAATTGGGTACAAAAACTGATGTTATACGAATCTCTGCTGTTGTGTGTTTTCTTAGAGACAGGGACCCGGTGTTTGTCAAAGGCCTTCTCTATCAGATTGGGATCGTATCCCTTATCCAAAAACTTTTTTGTTAGGGTATTACCTAGAGCCTCATAGTCTACATCTGTAGTGCAGGTTCGCCTGAGTCTACCAAACTGCCCATCTGGAACATTTCTAATCCATCTGGGGTGATGGTTGCTCTTAGCGTGTAAATATGAGTTGCCTGCTAAGGTTTAAAGTGAGTTTTGGAGGAGATCTCTCCCATGTCATCGACTCCTAATTCAAGATCTAGAAAGACTATTGATCTATCGTCTATTGCGAACGTGAAGTCTAGGTGGAACGGATTGCTCTTACAGTAGTTGACGAAGGCAGAGAATTCTGTGGCAGTGCCATCCCAGATAATGAGGATGTCATCGATATATCTGGCGAACAAGACTAGGTGAGCTCCAAATGGGTTATTCGACCAGATGTGAAGCTCTTCCCAATATCCCATCAGCAAGTTTGCATACGAAGGAGCAAAGCTGGCCCCCATAGCAGTACCCTTTAGCTGTATATAATGGCTGTCTAAGAACGAGAAATAGTTGTGTGTCAGCACGAACTCTATGGCCTCTAGAATAAAGTTGGCTTGGGAAGAATTGAAATTCGCATGACTTGGCCATGAAGTGCTGCACCGCTCTGAGCCCGAACTGGTGTTCAATGGATGTGTAAAGGGAAGCTACATCCAAGGATGCCCATAGGTAGCCTTCTCTCCACTTGTACTGTTTAAGGATTTCCAGGATGTACCCAGAATCTCTGACATAGGAGGGAATCTCCCAAACCAGCGGCTGTAGGAAGAAGTCTATATAACTAGCCAGGTTGGAGGTAAGGCTATCCATCCCTGCTATTATAGGTCTACCAGGTGGTCTGGTGAGATGTTTATGAATTTTAGGGATGTGGTAGAAGTAAGGGATGCAGGTGTATAGTACCCCTGTGGAATGGGCCTTACTGAATAATTCATCCAATCTCGTTTTGTATTCGCTGGTAGGATTCTTTTGAAGTTGAGCATAGGTAGTGGTGTCTGCCAACAGTCTAGTAGCCTCATCAATATAGTCGGTCTTATTAAGAATGACTAGGCCGCCACCTTTATCTGCCTGTTTAATTACTATATCTGTGTTGTCACAGAGAGATTTGATGGCTATTTTTTCTTTATGGGTAAGATTAGTGGTTCTACCTCCTTTTTTAGAGCATAGTTTTCTAAAATCCGTATGTACCAATTGGTAAAAAGTGGAGAGGAAGCTCCCTTTGGAATGATATGGGTAAAAGTTGGACTGGGGTCTAAGATTAGAATGTCGAATATCTGGATCGATGTAAGGTAAGGTATCGAATGTGAATTCAGTTCCATCCCACAGGGTTTCCAAATCCCTGAGGGTCAACTCGTCACCCAGTGGGTCTGTCTCTGAACAGTATCCTAGTGGTGTCTGTGCAGGGTGGGTTGGTCTAGCGTTTTTCAACAGGAAATGGCGGTGAAGGGTAAGTCTGCGTATAAATCTATGTAGATCAAAAAAAATACTAAAATCGTTGGAGGAAGAGTTGGGAGCAAAGCTGAGCCCTTTGCGGAGTACAGCAGTTTCGAATTTATCCAGAGCATGTGAAGAGGTTGTAGATCTTGATGGTGTTGTTGTTGGGGGCTGCTAAGGCTACGGACTTAATTTGCCTTTTTTGCTGGACCTTGTGTCCAGCTCTACAGCCTCTTCTTCTCTTAGTTCGGAAGATCTTTTCTTTTTCCTTTGTTTGGGTGTCCGGGCTGACACTAAAAAAGATTCAGCTTCTTTAATGGTTATCCCCTCTCTATAACACATGGTTTTAGGTTTAGTACCTACTCTCTGCCATTCAGCTGTAGTTTCCTGTTCATCTACGGCCGAGGCCCAAGAGTTGTCACAGTGGGAAGGGGCAGAAAGGAGGGAGGGGAGGAGGGGTTCTCCTAGGCAAATGGATTCTGTGAAGGTAAAATTAGTGGGTCCGGTCTCTGGGAGGGGGGGACCCGGAGTGGAGGCCTCTAGACCGGGGTGCACCCTCCTTGACGGAGAGTGATACCTGTTTTTCTTCTCATGCCTGGATGAAGGGAGGCAATGGGTATTCTGGGCTGCAGGGTCTGGAGGGGAGGCGTGGCTCCATCTGGATTCTGATATGAGTGGAGGGGGGCGCGTATGAAAGCGCACACTGGCATGAGAACTAAACCTGGGGGGCTTCGCAGACCTGTGTGGATGGTCACGAATATGGGAGTGTTTATTGGGCTGTCTGTGGGAGGTGTTATTAAGCCATGGCCTTTGGGGGGATGCCCCAAGGGGTAATGTGGTGCTCTGGTGGGTGGACCATGCTGGGCTGTGGATCTGGTTCTGGAGGTGACAAAACCACACCCCATGGGTGTCTGGATGGTTTTGGTCGGATGGGAGGGGTGAAAGGGGATTCTGGAATTGGTGTTGGACTTCCAGGAAAAGATGTTACCATGTTTGAAATCCCAGTGGTCTCTCTCATATTTGCCTGATTTTTTCTCAAGGAGGGTGTTTTCAAACTAAAGAATCTTTTTTTGGATCAAATGATCCCATTCTAGCTGGGATGCTTACAGTAGAGTTTGAGTTGGTCATTTATGGTGGATATGGCTTCCTTAATATTGGTTAGTAATCTTTCTCTTTGTGTGATGACCAGGGTCATCCACTCCCTGGAGCAATCTAGGGCATGTTTGTTCCATAGATCTCTCAAATCTGGATCTAGGAAGGTGCACTGCTTGGTGATGCGGAGTCCTCTGGGAACCAGGCTACCCTTGATGTATTGCATAGACTAGAAAAGACTGTTCACCTACATACAGAGGATAAATACAGACAGTTGATTTTTCTTTTAGTGTGTAGCACCTTAAAGGGTTTCTAAACCCTCCATTTTTTTTGCATATATCTACTGCTAGCAAGCAGTAGATACAGTATATGCAAAAAGTTTTTTTAAAAACCCGCTTTAACAGCGGTTTAAACTTACCCCGTCTTTACCGCACTCTCCCGTCCGATAATCCGAAACTGCTCGGGCGGCCGCAAAGCATCTTGGGGACGAGCAGAGATGCAAGGTAAGTCTATGGGCGCGTGCACCCGCATGTAGACACTGTGGAACAGGAAGTGCCAGCAAGGACAGAGGTGTAAGCGCTGGATCAGAGAGCCGCCACCCGGCTGGAGGGATAAATGAAAACATCAGGAAAGAAGAAGATCGGATCAAGAGACATCATTTAAGATAAGTGCTGACATTAACATTGGGGGAGGGATTTTTTTTACTTTAATGTCACTTTAACCCTTTCACTCCCAGAGCCATATTTTTTGCACACATGTTAAAATGCACATTTTAGGCTTGAAAATTACTTACCCCCAGAATTATAGATGTTCTGAAGGCAGATACCCTGTATAATAAAATGGTGGCAGTTGCATTTTTGTACGTCACATTATATTAGCATAACTATTTATTAAACACAAAGTTTCCAACCTGAGAGATACCTTTATATTAAATTAATTTTAGTGCACATAGGCACAGTATTATTTAACCTACTTCCTACAAACCCAGGTTGTTATGGCACATCCCTGGGGGAGTGGCATCATGTAGGTTTGGGAGTAAGCAGTACAATGCTGCACTGCTTACTGCAGCAATGAGGACTGCCCATAGCTGATGGTGAAGGAGAGAAGGAACAACCTTGTGTCATGTGACCAGCTGCAGGTGTCAAGCTGATAATGGGCTTGGTGGGGGCATGCACAGGAACACAGGCAGGTGGGAAGAGATAAGTTAAAGGATACCTAAGCCCAAGAACAAAGATGTAATATATTGCAGCCTTAGATGTGGTGGATGCATTTTTTCCCAGCTTAGTTCATTATCAACAGATACAACAAATTTATCGGTTAAACCTGCCAGAAATCCAGCGTGCTGTTACATAGATACAAAGTTAGTCAGGTTGAAAAAAGACACATGTCCATCGAGTTCAACCTATAGAGATGTAAGCAAAAAAAAGAAGAAAAGCTTAAACAGAACACTAAGCCCCAATGACCCATTGTTGATCCAGAGGAAGGCAAAAAACCCATATAAAGCATAGTTCAATTAGCTCCAACAGGGGAAAAAAACAGGGGAAAAATTCCTTCCTGATCCCATAAAGGCAATCGGATATTCCCTGGGTCAACAATCTCTGATGCGTGGTATACCTATAATAACTTAATATCCAGTAATATTCTGTGCATTTAGGAATACATCCAGATTTTTTTTAAAGGAGAACTATGGGGTCAGTAAGCCGACCTGTGACAGTCTCATTGTCACAGGTCGGCTAGAACTATGAGGTGAGTGGAAATCACTCATCTCATAGTTCTCCTTTAAATAATTAACTGAGCTAGCTAGAACTAGCTCCTGAGGTAGTCTATTCCACATTTTCACAGCTCTAACTGTATAGAATCCTTTCCATATGCAAAGGTTAAACCTCTTTTCCTCCAGACGCAAAGAGTGCCCCCTTGACCTTTTCAGTGACCTTAAAGTGAATAATTTGGCACCAAGCTCACTATATGGACCATTTATGTATTTACATGGTGATCATGTTCTCCGTTTATCGCCTCTTCTCCAGACAGAACAACTTCTGGTCAGTTAATCTTTTCTCATAGCTGAGCTCCTCCATGCCTCTCATAAGTGTAGTTGACCTTCGCTGCACTTTCTCCAGTTCCACAACATCCTTTTTGTGAACTGGTGCCCAAAACTGAACTGCGTATTCCAGATGAGGTCTTACTAATGCTTTGTACAGGGGCAGGATTATGTCTCTCTCTCTGGAGTCTATACCCCTTTTAATACAAGAAAGTATTTTGCTTGCTTTAGAAACTGCTGCTTGACATTGCATGCTATTATTGAGTCTATGATCTACCAGAACACCCAGATCTTTCTCCATCATTGACTCTCCCAAACATACTCCCCCTAGAGTGTATATCACATGCATGTTTTTAGTCCCCAAGTGCAGAACTTTACATTTATCAACAGTAAACCTCATTTGCCAAAGAGATGCCCAATCACACAGTGCATTCAGATCTGCTTGCAGGTTGGAGACATCCTGTAAGGACTGTATTCCACTACATAACTTGGTGTCATCTGCAAACACAGAAATAGTACTTTTAATCCCTAATTCTATGTCATTTATAAATAGGTTAAATGGTAAGGGGCCCAACACTGAACCTTGGGGGACGCCACCAACAACCTCAGAACATTTAGAGTATGTATCATTGATCATCACTCTCTGAATACGGTCTTTAGGCCAGTTTTATATCCAATTACAGATTGAATATTGTATACCTACTGACCTTAACTTATACGTTAGGCGCCTGTGGGGAACTGTGTCTTTAGAACACTTTAGAAAAATCCAAGTATACTATATCCACAACCATTCCTCTGTCCAATTTATTACTCATGTCCTCATAAAAAGAAAGTAGGCAAACATTCATTGCACCTTCTAAGCAGGCTACAAGTGTTGGAACAGAAGCTTATAGAGCACGTATGTAAGGTACCTACCACTTCAAAAACAAAGGTTGGGAAGGTACCAAATGGGAAGATATTAAACACATTTTTAACAGACGAGTGCTAGTAACACTGCTAACCAACAGTAATCTGTAAAAGCAATGACAGTGGGAGAGCTGTAGAAAACACATAAGAGGTTAGTTAGTGTTCATACATGTCTGGGAGACAGCCATATCACAAGGAGCACACAGAGGAAGCCAAGGCCGACTCATACTGAAATCATAAACAAAAAATGGTACACTGAAACTCTACTTCATAAAAGACCTGAAAGATTTTAAATTCTCTATTCCAAAAGTTTCTAAATCTGGACCCCATGGGTGAAGGATTATCTACTACTGGACTACTGGATAAAGTATTTTATTAACTCTCTAGAAATCAACTCAGTCCCACTCTGGGCATCAACTATCAGACTCTGATACCTACTGTGTTACTTAACCATTTCTGGCCGTTGTGAAAAAATGGCTGTCCGGGAGCTTACTGGATGTAACAGGCCATGTATATATGGCCTGTTAGCCCTGCCCACTTGCGCGTGCCATGTGGGAAACAACCAAAATGTAAAAACAGGCAACAATGCCTGTTTACATACAAGCGATGAGCGAGCTATAGAGTCGGCAGATCTATTGTATGGGGTGTCAATCAGAGCGCCCCCCTCCCGCTTGTCCCGGGATCCGCTGTGCCTGGTGCTAGCCTGGGACCAGCATGGTGGCTTTCTAACAGGGGATCAGAGTGAGATCGGTACACGATCTCCCTCCGGTCCCCTCTTCGCTGTCAGAATGCGGAAGTGATGTACATTACATCACTTCCGCATTCTTGTGTCACTCTCCAGCTTCAGAAGCTGTGGAGAATCTTCATCAGCTTCTTTGGGGGTCCGTAGGTGACATTAGGGGTCTTGGAGACCCCTGATGTCTCCATAAAGATGACCTGTAACATATCTTTGCTATCACATAGGGGGTTTCTTTCGTTTTTGCATGTAGGCGCATCTAATGCATTTTTGCGCATCTATGTGGGGAGGGGGAATTTGTGGGCTTTGTTTTGTTTTGTGTGTGTACATTTCCATTTATTTTGTGAGCAATTAAAAAAAAAAACTTTTTAACACTTATCTTTATTGTTATCACATAGGGTGCTGAGAAGTCCCCCATGTAATAACAAATTACAGTGACAGGTCCCCTTTATGTAGACATCAGGGGTCACTTAGGGACCCCCAGAGAAGCTGATGAAGCACAGATCTGCTTCATCAGCTTTTCTCCGGTTTCTGTACCGGAGAGTGACAGAGGAATGCGGACGTGATGTAATATGCATCACTTCCTGCATTCAGAGATCGGGAGGAGAGCAGAAGGAGATCGCGTACTGACCTCCCTCTGTTCTCAGTGCACAGAGCCAGGTTGCCCAAGATGGATGGACGCCCGAGATCAAGGTACATTGGGGACATCGGCGGCAAAGAGAGGTAAGGAGGGTCGCACCCTCACTTGCATCATACAAGCATTAGGGCATCTTTACAGACGCCTGGACCGCTTGTATGTAAACGGCCATCGCTGGCTGTTTAAAATCCAGGCGTTTTCCCACTGTGTGTGCCGGGGGGGCACACGCGAGTGGGCACTGGCAGGAAGGATGTCTAAAAACACGTTACATATCACTGCGAATGTCGAAGTGAGAGCAATAAATCAAGGGCCATTAATCACTGATAACACTAAATCGATGAGCAGTAAAAGCTTTTAAAGCATCGCCTATGGTCAATTTTAGGTATGGTAGTTTTTTTGCGATATTGCGGGTGCGCACAATTTTAAAGCTTGACATGTTTTGTGTCTATTTTTTACCAAAAAATTGAGTAAGAATAAATGTATTGTAACAAAATGTAAAAAAAAAAAAGATTTTGTTTCAAGATTTTCAGCAATTTTTCCTTAATATAGTAAAAAATAAAAACCCCAGTCATGATTAAATACCACTAAAAGCAAGCTCTATCTGTCCCCAAACAATGGTATAAAATTCATTTCAGTACAATGTTGCATGACAGAATAAATGTCAGTCAAAGTACTGCAGCACTAAATACTGAAAAATGGCCTTGCCAGGAAGGGGGTGTAAACATCTGGTCTTCAAGTGGTTAAACCTTTAACCCAGACCATTCTATGACCCCTACCTTCACCTATACCCCACCTAGACCACTTTTTCACATACCTCCACTATCTCCACCTCTGCTCTCTATTTCTTTTCAGTGCCCTTAATTCTACAGCTATTGATTCTTCAGTAGTCACACACAGACCAGCCTTCAACTATGGTTTTGTTGTTAGATAATTAACTTAAGATAGAAGCCATTTTCAATTAAACCTTGTACATCACAATAATGGGACATTAAGATTGTTATTATATCCTTGTGTTTTACATAGTAAATGTATTGTTAATTGTATATGCGATGAAATCATTGACAAAACAAAAAAAGTAGAAGGTACCCATTGTAAATGCTTGAAAACTAGTAACGGTAAAATAAAGAAATTCAGTTATAAATATGCAAAGTGAATAACTGTATTCCAATATCTATTTATTAATTGATAAACCATTAGAATACATTTTAAGTCTGTTGTCTAAAACATCCTTTGATGTATGTTTTAGTTACCAAACTAGCCATATCACAGTTTAGTTCCAGCCAGCATCATCTCCCATCAACAGTTATCGACATACCCTTAGTTGTGGGGAGCTGCTGCAGCTCACACTCAGAAAAGAATGCACAAAACCCAGACACTTGATTTTTTTTGTTACAGTTTTTTCACCTTTCTTCTATCCTTTTTTTTTACAGAACTAAAAAATGTATTCTATATCATCTATGTGTTTTATAGTCCATTTAATTTTATTTTTCCTTGTGCAGAACTTATTTTGTTTTGCATGAGAGATGCATTTAAAGTATTATATTTGTTATCAGAGAAGCTGTGCCTAAGGTATAAGCAAATGCAACAAAAGAAGCCCAGTGGAAAGCAAAACCAATAAATGACTTGGCATAAGTAAATTAAATAAAGGAAAAGTGTCAATGGACTTAGGTAAATTAGGACAATGATAAATTACCTTTGTTCGATGTAAAGGGATTTATGTTTCTGTATGAAAACCATTCTGGACAAGATCCAGAAACCGAAAACCCACACAAACATGTACTGTCAGAGAATTTAATTAGAATCTCCACTATCTCAGTTTTCTATATCCTTTATTATGTCAACTTGAGTTCATAGTTGCAAGCCGCCCAATATGTTGGGTTTTATGAAAAGTTAATTAATTTTCTTGAACTTTTTTATTTCACTTTTTGTTTGCTTCTCCTTGAAATATTACAGAGCAAAATAGAGTAATAAATGAATACTGTAATGTGCAGCAGAGAATGATTTATTAAATAAATGACACATACAAGTTTTTTTTAAAGTATATTACAAAGGTTTTTTTTGCATTCAAACAGAATTCAAGATCTATTTAACATAGCTTACATTTACCTTTGCCCCACAAATGTGATTATTGCATATCAAATATTGTTTATCAATTAAAAGGGACATATTCAGTTATTTCTCAACAGGAACAAAAGACAAAGTTACTGATACACAGGATTTAAATAAGTGGCAGTCATAGTCACCAAAAGGTCCTTGTTTGAGAAAAAAATTTGGGCCCCTCATTCAACTACTGTCCAAGCACAAAGATGTATTCACTGTGCATAGATAGATAGATAGATAGATAGATAGATAGATAGATAGATAGATAGATAGATAGATAGATAGATAGATAGTTCTGTCTCATGGTCCATAAAATGAAATGGGTCAGAATGAAGGCTCCTGGAGTCCCCTAGTGTGAGTAAGCCTTGACCACAGGAAGCATGGTCTCATCTAAGTGGGGCCTAACCAAAATCCTGAATATGTAGTAGCTCCATGTTATTGGCTACATCCCTATGAGGTGATGGGGTGGAGTAAGACCTCCCACTAAGGCTTCGCTGAGGCATGCTCCTCCATCCAGAGGATCATCAATCAGAGAAGAAGTTGGACGTCCTCCCCTGCGTTGCCTCATCATGGATACGTATGCCATAATTTCCAAGTTTGGGGAGCTGCTTAGCTACTTCCTCATGTTTCCCAAAATTATCCCTCCATTCCAGCACCTCTCCCACATCAGCAGCCTCCTATCTCTGATCCTGTATCTCCCGGAGTAAAGAGGAGAGAGCCAGGACTCCTCCAAGGCTGAGCCCATCCATCATCCCTTCCCCTCATGGAGCTGAAAAACCCTCTCAAAGAGCCAAGTGACCCCTCTCACAGACCCAGATGCCAGTTACTGCAGCCTTCCAACCCCCTACCTTCTCTACGAGGTTCAGCTGTCCTTCCTGCCCCATAGTCACTGCTTCCTCCAGCCACTGCTCCTGTGGTTCTAGATTTCAACTTGCTTCCTGCGCCTCATATTGTGGGAGCTTCTTACAGCGATCAGAGTTTCTCAGCAGCTATGCCCCCAGCAATGCCTTTGCTGCAGAGCTTGGCACTACTATGGATAATAATTACCAGGCAGGGCAGGGGTACAGTCACAACATTAACCCTCCCTACTCCTGTCACCAACATTATGTCACTGTATCACCAGCTCATAATATATCTGCAGCAGCAGACCATCCATTGCCTCAACACTGCATACCAGCCCCTCCATCAACTGTGCCTTCTGCTATTCAGAACTCTACAGCAACCACGGCAGCTGGATGCCAAAGTCATCTGCCATCTCTCACAAGAGAAAAAACTTCCATCTGTTGACGCAGAATGTGGTCACCCTCCTTTTGCACAACCTGTCAGTGAGTATGACTGTTGTCTGGTTTGGGCTAGAAACAGTAACCCTGTGAAAGCGTAGTGATATTAACGCACTAGCCAAGAAACCTAAACAACTTCCATGAACTTTTTTTTCTGTGCTGGGGTACTTTGTGAAAAGTTCTTGAGGTGAGCACATCATTGTTTGGTTATTTAGACCTAATTTGGAGGGCCAACAAGCTATACGGTGGTGGATGTTGGTTAAATTATGGCACTCAGTTTTGACTCAGTATGGCACTCAGCACTCACTGCTGTTCGGCATCTTTAAGAATAGCCCGAACAGCAGTGAGAAGCCTGCACTTCGGGCCGACCCGAAGCCACGCGAAGCAAGCCGATGTACGGCTGATTTCAGCCGATGTACGGCTGAAATCAGCTGTACCATCCTGAAGTGAATAGCTGAACAGTGTTCGGCTCACTTCACTTCAGATCGGTCATTCACTCGGCTGCCTACGGCAGCTTAGTGAATAGACCCCATAATTTTTTAGCAGGGGTTTTCTGAGACCTGGAAATTATTTCAAGGGTTCTTCCATGGTAAAAGACTGAAAAGGTTGAGAAAGGTTGATCATGTTAATTTACGTTATTATATGTTGGGATGGCAATTTTCAAATTGCTAATTATTTAAATTAATTCTAACTGATATATTTTACATCTCTTGTTTGAACACAACTAGAATAATCTCCAAGAATTACATAGGGGGTTATTCACAAAATGATGAAGAGTTTGGAGAAGTCAGGAGAAGTAAACAATCTAGGATAACATAGCTAAACTGGAAAGTGAGTTGAAATGGATAATTTTTTCAAATCAGTTATTTTGGCCTAGATTGTTCACTTCTCCTGCCTTCTCCAAACTCTTCACCCTTTTGTGAATAACCCCCATAATGTTTTGCCTTTACAGTGTATAAATAATTCAGGGAATACAATTGAGTCTTGAATAGAAGCCATATTTATAGGATATTTGTGGGCTCCTAACCCTCATTAAAAAAATACGGGTTGCTCCACTGTAAAATTCCCTGCAAAAAAAGATGATGATAATGATGATCAACAGTCTTAATGTATTTAAATGTGGATTTTATGTATTTATTACTAGAATCTCTTAAATGTTGTTCTTTTTTCTGGATAAAAAGTATAAGCAAAATATTCTAATTTGAAAAGGCCTTGATTTACTTGATGTTTCAACAAATGTATATATAATGCAACTCTGTAAAATTTACTTCACTTGGGCTTAAACATGTAAACCTTATTCTAAATAGCCTTCATAAATGCAGAATGGCTTTCTTGAAGGACTTAAAGAACCTTTTAGTTTTACTAAGGCAGTGTTGGAAGCAGGTCCTAACGTGAGCACAGACTGCCACTTTAAACACATATTTTTTAAGCAACAGGGATGCATAGGGGTTTATACAGTGCCACATGCTAATATCAGAGGATAAGAAAAAACAGAAAAAATAGACTTTTTAGGCACCACCATGACCACTTCAATGTAAATATAAAAAATGAAATGATCTAAATCTCAGGTATTTATGGGCTTTTATGGCTATACCCACATGGCTGCTTAAAACCAGATAAGTGTAATAATTACTGACCACATATGCTTTACTATGTCACCATCAGGGTAGGCTACTACTTTACAAACAATTCTGGTGGTTTTCCTACTAAAACTACTGGTCGCAGCCATATACACTATGTGGAGGCCCAACTGATTTCTACATCTATACTCTTATACCTTTGTACAAGCTCCTTTACAACATATGTCCTGGTAGGTTTGTTTGTTGTTTTAAACTTATTTAAAGGAGAACTATGAGGTGAGTGCTTTTCACTCACCTCATAGTTCTAGCCGACCTGTGACAATGAAACTGTCACAGGTCGGCTCAGTAGATCGGGAGGTGAGCGAACACATACCGGCGTTCGCTCACCTCTCGATCCTGTCATGGCCCTCTGTCGTGACAGGGGAGGGGCTGGATTCCCCCCTCCGATCCGCCAGCGCTGACTGGCGGAACGGACGGGGCGGGTACAGCTGGCTCTGCCTCTAGATAGGCAGAGCCAGCTGTCAGTCATGCAGCTGGGTGGATCCAGACATAATTGTCGGGATCTGCTTTAGCTGTGGCGTCTTAGTATACCGCGAGCTACAGCTCGTGGTATACTGAGCCTAGGGTGACGGGAGGACACTAGTTTGTGTCCTCCCATTACCCTAAGCAGAACTATGGGGGAAAGCCTTAACCCCATAACTCTCCTTTAATAGCTTATCAGATTGCCCTTTGAGATAATGCTGAGTATTTTTGCTATTGTCTGCTATGATAGGATTGGGGATGGTTCTGGTTTTGTGTGCCTGGACGCCCACCTGGTTGATTTGTTGCATAGCTCCTCCCAACTGTGTGATGATTTAATTTTGTTTTCTAACTTTTTTTGAGGCATGATGTAAGAGAAATTTGTGAACCACAACGTATGTATATAGTCTATCTTGGCTGAAACTCAGCATATCAATGTTTACTTGTTAAGAGCTACTCATAATTCTTGTCTTTACATTATAGTGTATGCCCATACGCTCCTTAAGAATTGGTGGTACCGCAAAACACGTAGATCAAGAGTTGAGCACCTACCCATGGAAAAATATCTATAATTATCATGGTTACATACTAATGATATCGCATAGAAATAACTTGTTTAACTATCTATTGTATACCAGTTTTGTAAAAAAAGACTGTATATGTTGATGATTTTAACCTTGCTATATATTTTTAACAAATAATGTACACAATTAAACATATTTTTTATATAAATTGAAGTGGTCATGGTGGGGCCTAAAAAGTCATATTTTTCTGTTATTTCTTATCCAAGTATTTTTTAAGCATTACCTGTTTATAGTAAATGTCAATGTTTCCTGAAACTTGCAAAAAATCTGCCGAAGCAATTTAAAGAAAAAGTCAGCACTTCCATTATTAACTTAGCAAACAAACACCTTAGTCTAAAGCTGCAGGAGGAGGGTGCTTTAAGAGATTCCAGACATTTGTTCTAAACTCGCTGAAAGCTTTTTACTATGACTACTGAACACCTTGACCTTAAGATTAGAGTTAACAAGCTAAAAGTTGTGTGAAATGTGACATTTAAAAAGTACAAACTACATATCATGTCTACAGAATATTGCTAAGTATTTTGGAAAAAATAAATAAATAGACATGATGGGAAGCTAGAAAATGTTTGTTTTTCTTTTGTTTTTGTTAACTTCAGTTGTTAGCTTTAGTTTTCCTCTAGAAATAACTAATAGCTGTTGCTACATTCAAAAAGCATCAAAGAAAAAAAAGAAAAACATATCCGTATTAAGATTCCCTCACCAATAACAAATTCTTTTGGCATGACATTGTCCACATAAACATCATATATCTGAGGTAGTGGCTTGGAGTCACAAAAAGCATTTTTGGTATTTTATACTAACGGAAAAAAAACCAAATTAAGATATTATGTCATTGGGAGTTCCTTTCTGGCAAACCACTCCAACAGTGCCTATGACCACACGGGTTCCTCTGCAACAGAAGATCATTATGGACTTTTGTCTTTACCTTTAAGTCCTCTGCTGTGAACTTTAAAGAAAAAATTGTCTCCAGTGCCTATAACTTGAGAGCTGAACAAGGGTTTGTTTCAAATTGCTTTTACTGCTTGTCTAGAATATGTGGATACTTTAGGGTGCATACTCCAGGTGCAGTATACTTAAATAAATGTGCACTTCATGTAGTGGACAGTCTTTACGTCTTTTGTAAATAAACCCCGTAAACTCTCTATTAATTAACTTCCTGTGACCTCAGGCTCTATGAACAAGAAAAAAAATCAGTAAACTTAAAGTTAAATCTGTTGTCCTTGATATAAGTTTATAATTGTGGACTTTAACTGATTACTAAAATGATAAACTACCTGGATCTGGAAAAAAACACAGCATATTTTGCCCCCCCCACTACAAATATTTATAACAAGGTAAACATCAGATTGAAATCTCAGGTCACAGGTCAAAACCTGGCTGACTGCATTGTGGGGACTATTCAATAAGCTGCCGAAGGATCTAGTCACAGCTTCAGCTGATCCTTTGGCTAGCTTCGGCCCCAGGACCCCTTCGATTCAGTAGAACTGAAGGGCTGCTGTACAGGCTATTTAGTATAGCCCGTACAGCTCCCGAAGTCAGCCGAGAGGCCGAGGTGAAAGCCGAAGCTGGCCGAGCAGCCGGCCGACAGCCTGCTTCTGACAGCTGGGTGGAGCCAGCCGTCATCTCATGGCTGGCCCCGGCCACATTCAGAGAGATCAGCGTCCCTGGTTACCAGCTAACCAGGGACGCTGTCATTACACACTGAGTGTGGCCTCTCCATGTTCTCAGTATGTAATAACAGATGGCCATCTGTCATTCCTCCCCGGAAGTTCTGGGAGTCTAATAGGCTCCCGGCTGCCCGGGAGAGAAACACTATCTCCCAGAAAGGTTCACTCTGTTCGATCGAGCAGAGTAAACCTTCTCCTGCTCGTTTTTTTTTCTTCTGACATCAGAGCCTTTGGCTGCCGTCAGAAGAAAAAAAAAATCACCATAGGAATGCATAGCTAGATTCCTATTGGCTTTTTCAATTTGCAATAGCAAACTAGCTATTGCACCCGCCCACTGCTGCTGTCAATCAGCAGAGGGGGACCTGCAATTCTCCATCAGGTCCCACTCTGGTGATTGACAGCAGCAGAGGGCGGGTGCAATAGCTAGTTTGCTATTGGCTATTGCAAAGTGAAATAGCCAATAGGAATATAGCTTTGTTTTTTTAATTTATTTTTTGATGGCAGCAGAACTGCCCAGCCAATAGAAAACAGTTGGGCGGAGTTAGCTGTCACTGCTAGCTCCGCACAATCATTTTCTAATCTTTTTTTTCTACTTTTTTAACTATTTTTCTATTCTGCTCGGTCCCACAGAGGGACCCAGCAGAACAAAGAACAGCGCCCAGCTCACTTCGCTTGGGGTCGGTTAGTCACTCGGCTGCCTACGGCAGCTTAGTGAATACGCCCCTGTGTTTTACCTTGTTGTTTAGATGCATTATATCTTGTTTTTTGGCATGACTCCCTTTTTCCAGTTCAGGCATTCATTGGTGAGGAAGGATAAGGAGTGTAAGCAAGTCATTTCAAAGTTTACTTGCAATTCTATCCAGTAAATCTCTCTGTGGATGATTATTACAAAGGCGCAACTAAAACTTTGTGTGAAAAAGTCTTATCTGTGATGTGTTCCCTAGCAAACAATACAAGTACAGCAAGAACAAGAAGCAACACAGAGCAGGTTAAAGTTTTGTAAGAATTCCATTGTTAACTGTAAACAGACTAAGCTTGCTAATTCAATAACATATATGAGTACTGAAGGTAAACTTTTTCTTGGGCAAACATGGAGACTGCTATTGATGCCTTCCTTCTAAAAAAAGGTGAGTTGCTTGGCTATTATGCCAGGATATCATAAATACATTAATTGTCTTCCATTATGCAATAGTTTTTTATTAATTCTGTCTGTCTAGAAAAAAATTATATTGAATTGAACATTGACCTTATATCAGTTTAGCTATCTAAATTCTATAAAAATCAGTATTACTTCAAAAAAATAAATTACACAATTTGTACATATTATTTTATTTTTTTTCAGTTCACAAAAAAAGAGTATTCCAAACTTCTATGTCTTTCCATAAATCTGCACGGAGTCTGTGGTAAACAAAAAATGAACATAAAAATTACATTGTGAACATATATACAAATTTGACAGTGGTTTTTTTTAATAACATAAACCCAAATGTTGTACTACAATACTATATTTTAAAAAAACCAGCACAATGCTTAAGAAATAGAAAGTTTTTAAAATTAGTTCAAGTTTGTGTATCATTTTTGTACACTTGTTTTTTTATGAAGCTTCTTAACCAATTCACTATATGTGACCAACAGGTTAAGCACTATTACATATAAAAATACATCAAAAATTCTGGTAAACAAACCATTTCCATTTAGATCATAAAACATATATACATTTTTTAAAATCTATGTTTCATAATTATCAGTGGTAGTGCTAGTTGATTGGATGCCTAAGGACGGCAGTAGCATGATTTTATCAAAATTGAAAATTTCAGCATCTGACTACAAAGCTGTAAAAAAAATAAGCTTTATGCTTTATGTTGACAATAATTTGGTTACTAACTCTTATTGAAAGAGCAATGATATTTTGTATTTATAATATTGCATACATTGAAATCTAATTACAATTAATCTAATCTACTTTTGGCAGTTTCAAAATATGTTGTATTTCTTTTAGTGCAAAGGTGTCCTATATGAAAAGCAAATTACAGTCCCATTGTAATATGTACTAAATGTACTGTAAATATATACTTAACACAATGTTCTTATAGTTGCATACTTCTAATAGTTAGTTTCAGCAGTTTTAATTGTATACCTTTTTTCGTGAAAACTAAAGGTGCAAATTTAGGAAAGATACATTAATTATTGCTTAATAGTTGAGCACAAATTTGATGGTAAAAGATTGACTGTTGGTTGCCTATATTACTATTTTGTATTTGTTAATAAGCCAACTTTAAGAACGAGATCCTTGATTATTAAAAAAAATTATCTGCATCTATTATACAAATTAGTTGCTGATTTACTAAGGAATTTAAAACTAGTAGCCAAGATGTTCCCTAATAAAGGATCATGTTTGTAGTAAAGGTCACCTTTTTTGCGTACATGACAAAGATTAATTTGTTGCCATCTAATACTGGCTGTTAACATCTGTATTTATTTTTGTTTATACTAATCTCTAGGGAGATAAGGTGTCATTTCATCAAACAACAGAGTTACTTGAAAAATTAAATGTCAAAACAATAGTAATAATTTGCAATAAAATCACTATTTGTAGCAATAGTAGCTGATGAGACCTAAAAAAAAGTTACAATAAGTAAAACATGTATTAGAACTTAATAAATTAAGCTTATTTCCTTTAATAAAGTGAATTGCTACTGAATGTCAAAAATTGCAAATTTGATTTTGTATGCTTTTATAATGGATCATACGTTAGAAAAATGCTAGAAATATATTTTATGGACACTGATACTCTTTTGGAAACATATATTGGTTTGATTTACTAAAAATCTAGTACATGTTCTCTTATCAAAATTAATGTTCACTTAGCTTACTGAATAAAATGAAGCTGTTTCCACTTTATTCTTCACATGAATGGTAAAATTATTTGTTTTAAACTTCCACAGCACATGATTGTGAAGTGAACACATGTTAACTTTCTTAACTAAGCTAAGTGAATGATCATATTTAGTTTATATGTTGTATGTTTATACTTTTGTATGTATTGTCAGTATAAATTGAAATAGAGAAACACAAAAAAAAAATATGGTGCACAATCATTTAACAAAGAACGGATTTGTTTTATTTACTTTATGTATTGATATCAAACTTTCTGTACTAACTCAGATTACAAACATATATTAAAAAACACTTTATTTAGAATATAACTTTGCATTACTAAGTTGCCACAGTTTGAAGCCCTAAACTGGCTGAGCTTCTGACAGCTCAGCTTCAGCGTAACCCTTTTTGCTAATCTTAATGCATAAGGAAAGACATTAAAATAACGGATAAATATAAATAATTGGTTTAATACTATGGCTGTGTATGCATTCATAACGTAATGGCCATAAAGAGTGGGGGCTGATTTATTAAAGGGGTAATTTTTATTCTTGTCTTTGTCCACCTAAAGCAGTCAGTTTTAAGGTAATTTAACAAATAAACATTTCTGCTGATAGGGTAATTAACAACAGGTAAGGGTGAAAATTACTCCCTTAGTAAAACACCCCCAAGATGTTTGGTATTTTCTCTCGTTGCTGAATAGAAAACATTATTACAGTACTATCCTAAACATTTTTTCAATCAATAAGAGTAATATAACTAAAAATTTATTTTACAAATTATGTTGTATTAAAAAAAATGCATGGCATCTTGCAAAAATGGGCTTTCTCTGAAATTTTCATTTATTCTATAAAAATGTTATATGTTAAGTGAATTAAACATGCATGGAATTGGGTTAAGATCTTTGACCTTTTTGGGGCTATGATGTGGATAAAGGCTATAAAAGATCTTATAGTAGTCAACTGCTTTTGTTAACACACAGTTAAACAACTTTTCTACACAAAAGCATACTTTGAAATCAATTAAAGTAATGCAGCAAAGACCATTGGCCTGGATTGAATACAGATTTCAGGATGGAATTGGTTTTAGAATAAAATGGCTATGGTTCACATTTTTGGATTGTTAAATGCTGCTTTAATCCCCAGAAATCAAGACGCTCTGTTAAGGGTACATTTAAGAAATGTTATCCATTGTCATTGTAACATATTGGAAAGCCTGTGCATATGTAAGTCACCTTTTCACAAATTAATGGGCATAAAAATCATACCTGTGTCACAGAGACAAAGAAGAGTGGCTCTGAACATTCTTGCAGGCCAGGACTTGCATTCACAAATACAGTAACTCATTGAAGGGAAGAATTCCAACTAGGGTGACCAAATATATTTCTAATTTAATTCATAGATATTACATTGACTCTACCAAAGAATGGTAGATTGCTGTTCTAAGACAATTGCTGATACATGTATACCACAGTCTTGCTCTAAAACTCAAAAATAAGGACATAGCTTCAGAGGTTGCATATCTACTGTTGTTTTTTGGGGTTGGAAAACATAGACACTGTAAACAGAAATTTTTGTAAGGGCTATGATGACCTAGCCAGCATTCTAGTTAAGAAGCATTTTACAGGAACATCCCTGAGTTTTGGTGTATGCATACAAAATGGTTATATATCTATATAGCTATATAGATGTATATATATACACTTATTCTCCACATACATTTGAATGATAACTTTAAATCTACATTCTCTTGCATCTCACCAACTTGTAAAAGACAATATGTGTAACTATAAGGAAATAGTTATATTTGTAAGCATTTTACTATAGGATAGAAAAAAAGACTGAAATTTGGATGTACGAAAGGTCAGGCAATCCTAAAATATTCTGGTCTAGCAGTCTAATGTCATTCCACAAGCCTCAGCAATTATAATTATACCCAAAAAAACATAGAATGTAGCACCTATTTGAGATACATTAAATAATGTGAGAAAAACAACTAGAATATAAACTAAAGATGGCTCACACTATTTTCCTTGTGTAATTGAGAATATAACGCATGAGAGGAGAAAGATAATAGGAATTAACTTCTAAAATTGTGATCTTTTTGCATCAAGTCAACATAATAAACTGGTGAGAAATCATAATTTAACTATTTTTTGTGTGAAATATTGATTGCTGTTTTCAAAAAGTTCATTATTGTACTATTATATTTGTTGCATCAGTTTTTATGCAAAATAATACATAATTAACACTTATTAGTAAACATGGGTAACCTAATTCATGCTATTTTGTGTTATTTCCATAAAGGCTGCAATGCTTTAAAATTGAATTTTTTACAAATATATTTGGTAATTTGTTTATATAGTCTCTTGAGTTAGCAAGTCACAACACAGAGATGCTATTTTAAAACATCAGGGTACGTTGTCACCTAATCATAGATAGTAAAATGTACAGTAATTTTTCATCTTAAAATAAATATCTGGGTAAAACTTTTCTTTTAGTTTTAGATAGAGTTGGAAAGGGTCAAGTGTTTAATACTAGCAGTATCCACAACATTAGGGAGACCTAAAATTAAATGTAATGGTGAGCTCTGACTAAGAGGGCTAGGGAGGCGGCTGGGGGTTTATAGAATTAGTAAACGTTCTTTTAGCCAACTGAGCTGTTTTGATTGGGATACTTTGCCTGCTTTTTTAACACTCATCCATGCTTTCAAGAAACTAATCTTTTTTACACCAGACATTATTTTTTTCTGTACATGTTGGGTGATATTCAAATAACTCACCATTGGCACTGTTGTACGATAACAACTTATCTCTGTTCCATGATAAGAGAGCAACATAACTTTTACAGGAATATGTAAACTTTTATAATAAATGGCAATTAAGATTGTCCAATGTTCCCTACTGTTATTGTTTTGTTTTATATATGATTACATTTTTCATCATTGTCCTGAGTTTGTGTATTAAAAAAATTAAAAATCAGTTTCTACCTTAATGAAATTACAAATATTTAGATAGATAGTATAATGTTGCTAGGTTTCCCCAGGAATAAGGTACAATATCTTCTAATATGTGTAGATTATTACCAAATGCCTCAGAAAAGCATATTTTAATAAAAAAATTATTGAATGGGTATGTATAGTTGTGTTAAATAGTAGTGAACCTTGTCACCCTGCACACTTTTGTTGAACCAGAAATAGCACCAAGCACATGTTTCAAGAGTCCAAACTATATTTTATTAATCCATTCATATCATAAAAACAACAGAAAGAACCCAACACATTTCAGTGGCCAAACCTTCCCCCTTATCAGGGCTTTGACTATAATTTTAAAGATCTCAGACTCTAAGCCCGGGTCACTTGATCAAAACCAGTGAGATTGAAGATACTAGCAATGGATGTTTGTGTTAGACAGCTGTGCAGTAATAAAAGGTACAGCTGCCTAACACAAACATCCATTCCTGTCAATATAATCATTTAGTAAGATTATTTAGGATCTGAAAATTATGAGGCACAGCACGTAACCTCTCTTTGTAAATGTGCCTTATTCTTCTTTAAAGTGTATTTCCACATTTCACTGCAAAATAAGGATAACACCTATTTTATATGTATTACATGTTGCCATTCACATAGCATAAGCTAAAAAATATTAACATGCTTCTTGCAGTTTAAATTGCTTTCACTTAGGTTGGGGTTTCAAGGGTTAAAACTTATTCTTGCTTTTCTTTCTTTGAAATGTTAGGATTGGCTGTGAGGGTGAGGGGGTTTGAGGTGGCTTGTCTATTGTATTTAAATTAAGCTTTTCATGGAAACACAATCCTCAAATTTCAGACAGATCACTGTGAAGGGATTGAGAAAAACCAGGAATCAGCCATCTTGCCTGCTGCAACAAAACATCTAAAAGGTAAGAACGTTTCTTAAAGTTATTTTTCATTATGCCGTGTGAATAGGAACACAAAAAAACATATAGAGGTGTTTTCTCAAATCTGACTGCAAATGTGAATACACTTTAAGCTCAAATAAAAATCAAATATATAGTAGTGCTCATACTAAAACTTAGATAAATAAATAACATATAGGTAACCCCATGGAAACCTGTGTGCAGCACTCCTTCTTTGATGAGACCAGAATGTATGCCTTTAATATCAGGAGCATGCTTTGGAGGAGGATGGGAGCAATATGTATTGTGTTTTATTATAATATGTATTGTCTTGTATTCTTAGAACTGTTTGCAGAATAAATGTTGTTTTGTAAATGGCCAAGGGAAGAGAAGGGACAGACACATTATCCTAAGTCTTCCATATATGAGAGCCACACCTATCCCGCAGTGGGCAGTAGTACAGTCCTGGCTTTATTATCCAACATATACAAATACATTAATTGTGCAATAAACAGGATTGATCTGCATATTTAACACACCTGATTAGAGGTAACTTTTTTTCCCCTTAAGAATTTATATACTATTGATGTATGTACTGGGATTGTTTCTTTTTAATTAGGTAAATATAAACAAATTGATCTAAAATATGTGATCTAGGGAACATATAGAAAGTGTTAACTGTACGTAAGCAAGACCCTTGAAAAACTACATTTTGTCCCGAATTCCTACTGAAAATTAGATGTATGCTTCCATTTATGTGATTATGCCTAGGCTCCCCTGTTCTGTAGCCTCTTTTTGGAATCAACATAGGTTCAGTTGCCTGGTGTAAACCATATTTTCATAAGAATCCTCAAATATCAGCTGCACTTAGCTGGTGTACGTGTAAAATCAAGTTTTATTGTAGTTGATCCATCATAAATCCATGAGTAAACGCCATCAAACACTAACCTCTATGCTTAAGCCCATGTGGTGAAATGCATAAGAGGAGAAGGTATGGGAGAATGTTTGGAGGTGTTTACTCATGGATTTATGTTGGATCAACTACAATAAAACTTGATTTTGCACGTACACCAGCTAAGTGCAGCTGATATTGGAGGATTCTCCTGGGAGGTGAAAACGCATCTTTGGCCTGCACCCAATGTGCGTGGTTGCTACATGACTGAAGATAGAATCAAAGTGGTTTCTGGTGTCATATTTTCCCAATTAATAATCCTAAGAAGTCCCATTAACATAAAACTCTATAGTCTAGTGTGTGAAGTTTCGGTAAGAACATAATGCAATAGGGCAGTCTGCTAGTACAATAAACGATGGCAAATGGAAAAATAAATTCTACTTACAAGGCTTACCAATCTTATGATACCACCAACAAGAGAGGAGGTATATATCACTGCCATTCACCATCATGCACACTTTTCAATATGTAGGTACATGTACTTGCAGTTTCAGCGGGAACTAATATCAACTGGGCTGTCTAAGGGCAACACCAACAAGGACAACAACCAACAATGAATCTCACTGAGGAGAGTGTTGGTGATTGACACCATCATTTACCTTCACACACAAACTAAGTAGATCTAAGAGTACTTGTTTATTTAAGTATCAAAGAGGAAGTCTTTCATCTGCTCTCTAGAATCTATATTACTCCAAAGCTATAAATACAGATCAGGAACCTTGTCCAACTATTATAGCATGTTGATGGACAGCTTATGTCTTTTACATCACCATGTCAATGTACTGGTTTGTAATTATTTACAATGAAGTTGATCAAAAAGTTTACCCTTCAATATATTGCAGTATACCACTAAGTGAATAATTGCAAGCACACACTTTCAACCTCTCAAACATAGAAGCTTTTTTTTCTTAAAAATAAACATATTTCTTTATTTTATTCAATAAAATGTGTTTAACATTTTAGGTCCGATTAATTTTTATAAACAATAAATCTGTTGGAAAGGCTTTATGCATGTTGGCGTTCACGTCTGGTGTTTGTTACCTCCTGAGTTCTAAATTTAAACTGCCTTTAAGCTGATAAAGTAGTAATCTTAACAAAATGAAATCTGATAAGGCAAAACAATTTTAAAAATATTACAGGAGTCTGTGATAGTAACAAGGTCTTTCTGAGCTTTGGTATGGACACCACCATACAAAAATAACTTCAACAATGCATGTATATTTTTTCTCTGACTCGAGCACTGTAGCTTTTCAAGTGGTATTTTAAAGTAGAGAAAAAGGTAACAATAAAATATAAACAATATGTGATCCCCCATTCACCCCCTTCACAAAATCTAAAAAAAAGAAAATGGTACTTAAAAAAGAAAGATAAAATAAAGAAAAAAAACTTTTGATAGAAAATGTTTCCATTAAAACTGCTCTCTAGGATCTATGTTACTGCAAAGCAATAAATACAGACCAGGAATATTGTTGAATGATAGACATTTAAGTTAGTTCAAAGATAAACAATCAGACCATCTTGAATTGTAACCAAGCATGCTGCCATCAGGTAGGTGGGCAGAAGGAATCGAAAGTGAGCTCTGCTAGTTATCTTAAAAAAATAAGAGTCATTGGAATCTTGCATACTTCTTTCTTTTGATGCTGAAGGCTGAGCATCATGAATGTAAAATACTAATAAAGCCAACAAAATAATGTTGATCCTTATCCAGTGGCTGGTTCACGCATTCCAAAAAAAGATTAAATAAAAAAAAATCTAAAACTATACTTAAGGAGAAGTAAAAGAGAACACGTCCTATCTATACATCAGTCTATTCATAAAAAATGTAACTAGACAAATTTCATTGACATATAAAACAAAGTCAAAAATGTAATGGCAAGAGACATGGGTAAAACAGGAAGACACTGATGCTACAAATAAATTGCAAAAATATGTACAAGACCCTGTTTTTCCTCAGATATTAACGATTGTAATGCATGTTTAACAGCAGCAGTCGAGGATGAAGTTCCAGGCACCAGACTGCATGACTTCCAACTGTGTGATGGTGGGGGTGGGGCTGCTGTGCCCCTACCATTTCTGTCACCAGATGACACTGGATATACTTGTCTCCCTTGGCAAAAGTGGCAAGATAGCACTGTTTGTATGGGCTTCATCTGGGTGCTGCTCCCTGTTTGTTTTTGTTTGTGGCCGCTGTCCATTGATAAGTGTCATAGGTATGTTGCAATAAGTATGCTGATTACCTATTGAGATAAAAGGCAGGGTGCCAGTTGGAGGTACATCATATTCATAGCTTCTATAATAGTGTTTCTGCCGCATTTGAGTATGGTAAGTATTATGAAAGGTAGAACGGATGTCAGGATGGGCAGTGGCCAGGGCAGTGGAAGTGGCAGCAGCCATGGAGATTGCTGAGACTGTCTGCAGTTCCCCAAAAGGTCCCTGCTCACTGACATCTAAAACCTGCTCATGTGTGATGGGTTCTATTCTTTTAAAAGGCATTTCATATTGTAAACGTTTCCAGAATTTTGAATTCAACTTGTTGCATTTCGGCCCATGCCATTTGATAACGGTTAGAAGCTTAATCGTGTGTTTAAGAGTTTCCACCTCCTGGTAATTCATAATCCCACGTAATTCACTGCACTCAATCAATATGACTTTTATTTCCCCGGTGATCAACATGTTCCGAAGTCTGGTCTCTAGCTCAAATATACTCCATCCTCTTCTTACTACATATGTGGGAGTCATAACAATTATTAGCCTTTTACTTTGGTCCACACATCTTGCCACATCTTCAATATAAGCTGTAAGGGAAGAGGAACAAACAGGCAATTAATACAAATAAGTTATTAATACACAGAACAAATTTACAGCGTAAATGTTTAAAAATCACTCCACGGTGTCATGTGACTCGTTAGTGTTACAAGGTCTCAGGTGTGAATTGGGAGTAGGTGTGTTAAATTTGGTGTTATCGCTCTCATACTAGTCACAGGAAGTTCAACATGGCACCTCATGGCAAAGAACTCTGAGGATCTGAAAAAAAGAATTGTTGCTCTACATAAAGATGGCCTAGGCTATAAGAAGATTGTTAAGACCCTGAAACTGAGCTGTAGCATGGTGGCCAAGACCATACAGGGGTTTAACAGGACAGGTTCCTCTCAGAACAGGCCTCGCCATAGTCAACCAAAGAAGTTGAGTGCACTTGCTCAGCGTCATAACCAGAGGTTGTCTTTGGGTGACGTATGAGTGCTGCCAGCTTTGCTGCAGAGGTTGAAGGGGTGGGGGGTCAGCCTGTCAGTGCTCAGACCATGCGCCGCACACTGCATCAAATTGTTCTGCATGGCTGTCGTCCCAGAAGGAAGCCTCTTCTAAAGATGATGCACACGAAAGCCTGCAAACAGTTTGCTGAAGATGAGTAGACTAAGGACATGGATTACTGGAACCATGTCCTGTGGTCTGATGAGACCAAGATAAACTTATTTGGTTCAGATGGTGCCAAGCGTGTGTGGTGGCAACCAGATGAGGAGTACAAAGACAAGTGTTTCTTGCCTACAGTCAAGCATGGTGGTGGGAGTGTGATGGCCGGGTCTGCATGAGTGTTGCCGGCCCTGGGGAGCTACAGTTCATTGAGGGAACCATGTATGCAAACATGAACTGTGACATACTGAAGCAGAGCATGATCCCCTCCCTTCGGAGACTGGGCTGCAGGGCAGTATTCCAACATGATAACAACCCCAAACACACCTCCAAGATGACCACTGCCTTGCCTCAGAACCTGAGGGTAAAGGTTATGAACTGGCCAAGTATGTCTCCAGACCTAAACCCTATTGAGCATCTGTGGGGCATCCTCAAATGGAAGGTGGAGGAGCGCAAGGTCTCTAACATCCACCAGCTCCATGATGTTGTCATGGATGAGTGAAAGAGGACTCCAGTGGCAACCTGGAAGCTCTGGTGAACTCCATGCCCAAGAGGGTTAAGGCAGTGCTGGAAAATAATGGTTGGCCACACAAAATATTGGCACTTTGAGCCCAATTTGAACATTTTCACTTAGAGGTTTTCACTTTTATTGCCAGTGGTTTAGACATTAATGGCTGTGTCTTGAGTTATTTTGAGGGGACAGCAAATGTACACTGATATACAAGCTGTACACTCACTACTTTACATTGTAGCAAAGTGTAATTTCTTCTGTGTCATCACATGAAATGATATAATAAAATATCCACAAAAATGTTAGGGGTGTACTCAGTTCGGTGAGATACTGTATATGTATATACCGAACACAAGAACTATCAATGTTCGAGTCTGGAGGGATATAAGGATGTGTGATTTGATGAGTAGATATAAGGAAACTAGAAGTTAATACTTGCTAGAAGAATGAAATATAAAGATGGGTTGGTGGTCTTTTATGTATAAAATGACTTTGTTAATGTGATATATGTCATGAGTGGAACCTGAATTGAGAAAGCTGGTCGGATGTCCAGTGAAAGGTCTTCAAGAAAAAAAAAATACAGCAAGCCCAGTTGCCTTTACTTATTTTTTACAGTAAATGAAAATAAACAAATAAATACATAAATAAATATTCTATAAAAAAAAATAGGGGAAGGGTTTAAAAAGAGATAATTGGACAGCGCTGACACCATTCAAATGATAAACATGCTGTGTGTCATCATTCAACAACAGGACTTAGGACATTATATATATCATCATTCAACAACAGGACTTAGGACATTATATGTATATAGTGTCCTAAGTCCTGTTGTTGAATGATGACACACAGCATATTTATCATTTGAATGGTGTCAGCGCTGTCCAATTATCTCTTTCTAAACCCTTCCCTTATTTTATTTATATCTATCTATCTATCTATCTATCTATCTATCTATCTAGATAGATAGATATATATGAACAAATTATACATTGTTTTAGCCATACAAAGGGGTTGATTTACTAACCTTATAAACACGCCACGAACAAGTATACACCTCTGTAGTGTGTTCCCTCCCAGCATGATCTATTGGTGGAATCTAGACACCTTTGTAGTGTGTACACACCCAGCAGGTGTGTTGTGCAAAGCCCTGCATGAAATGCAAGGTGATGTTCTGTAAATTAGCTCTACGTTGTGTTGCTTGCGTTGATGAATGCAGGAATGTAAATGCATGAGCTAACTATTTTTGTCTAAACTGTGAAGCAGCATTATATATGCATCATGTGCATGATTTT
>NW_017306936.1:189728-209168 GCF_000935625.1 Nanorana parkeri
ATACAAAGGGGTTGATTTACTAACCTTATAAACACGCCACGAACAAGTATACACCTCTGTAGTGTGTTCCCTCCCAGCATGATCTATTGGTGGAATCTAGACACCTTTGTAGTGTGTACACACCCAGCAGGTGTGTTGTGCAAAGCCCTGCATGAAATGCAAGGTGATGTTCTGTAAATTAGCTCTACGTTGTGTTGCTTGCGTTGATGAATGCAGGAATGTAAATGCATGAGCTAACTATTTTTGTCTAAACTGTGAAGCAGCATTATATATGCATCATGTGCATGATTTTTCCATATATGGCATTAGTGGAAATATGCTTTTAGAGACTTTTTGGTTGATAAATACGTTTTGCTGTGTGAAAATCACACGCACCTGGTGCGTGCATGTGTTTAGGTTAGTAAATCACCACCAAACTATCACATCTTCATTCTTCGAGTAACAGAATATCTGTGCTTCACATTGTAAATATTCCTCACATAGTAATCCTAATGAGAATATTTTTTCTTAGACCTGTCATTTGCTTATAAGTATATACTTATTGTATTGATGTGTGCCATTATTGTTTAATGTTATATGTGATTTCCTTATAACACAATAATTCCCATGTATTTGCTCAGTGCATGTTAGAATGGGTTTAAAGATGGTAGATTATAAAGGCACATAATACAAAGAGTTAGCAGCAAAGCAAGATCAATACAAGCTGAAAAAATCAGATATGATTGATTGACTTACTTCCTGTAGGGATTAAATCTCTGTCAGGTATGAACAGTTTATAACCATAGTGTTTTTCAAGCATATCAGGCAAAATTTCCAGTGCAAATCTTTCTTCCTCTCCAGTCTCCTGGTTCCATTGATCTGGGTCTACTTTTGTATATGATAAGTAAGCATCAAAATCTTTGTTGTCTGCAGAAAAAAGTTGAACAGAAAAGGACTTTTAAAAGAAATGTTTTGAATAGATCTCTTGATAGGCCAACTCGATTTTAAAACTGGCATTTCAGTTTTGTGTCATTGCTGGCTATATATTTCATGAACTTCAGTAGAAATAGTTATACTGCCAAGACTAAACTGTGCTGCTTGCTTACCCAATGAGTTCCCCATAACTTAACCACCTTAGTACCAGAGCAAGTTTTTAACTTTTGCACACACACATGCTAAAATCTTAATTTTTTGATAGAAAATTACTTTAAACCTCCAAACAATTATATATGTTCTGAAAGCAGAGGCTAGCTTAATTTTTTATACCACACAATATTTGCACAAATGTTTATCAAATTGATTTTTTTAGGAAAAAATACACTAAAATAACATATTTAGTCCACAAAAACACAATATAGTACCAAAACTATGGTACTCAAAATTGATAATAGGTGACACTAAGCCTTTACTGCACATCACTTCATAGTTAAGAGCAAATAATGGCCCTACTGCTCTAACATTCATGGGGATATCTAAAATGTGTGGTGCAATTGCTGTGTATGTGCACAATGTCCAGCCTGGTATTTTTTGAATGAATGGATGACTATTATGTGAGTGTCACAGGTATGCCCTGGTTTTTTCTACATTTTCTTGCATTTGCTATTTTGTATGTTTTAGCTTCCTTTGAATAATTACATTTTATCTAGGATGCAGCATATTGTGTTTTTTGATAGGTTATAATGATTTTTGTGTGCTCTTTCCCTAACCTTTATCTAACTAGGGGGTGTTGTAGGTGGGTGGTGTTTTCATTAATTAGCCTGTTCACCCTTTTTGTTTTAGCATCTTGATAAAGAGACTGAGCTCCATCAAAATGTTAACAGTAAAATGCTGATGCTTTGAGTAAGCTCCAGGCCAAAGTAAGCAGCTTCAGCATGTTTTGATAAACTAGTAACTTTATGACTTTTTTCACCTAAATCAATTTATACATACTTATGAGGACACACAATGTTTTTATTTGGTACATTTAATTAAAAAAAATAGATTAGTAAAAAAAATAATAAAAAATGCCCTGTTTTTATTATACATTGACAAATATGCAGAAATGGAAAAACAATATTTGTTTACATTTTTACTATTCTTAAATACATTTATTACCATTTTTAACAGTTGAACTATTAAATACATGGCACTGTAGATAGACACTGAAGCCTGAAGTTGGCAGTGTTCATCTGCAAACTTTATTAATTTTTGCCAGTGGAACCTCCAGCCTGCATGCGATCATGTGAATTTCGGAGCTGAAATAGTGATCACATTATCACATCACTCACATTATCACATCACTCTCACATCACTCTGGTTAATAATCATCTTTGGGGACCGCAAGGTTTGAAAACTAGCAGCTGCACACACCGTCAACTGCTGGTTTTTGAAGGGGAGAATTATGCCAGGGAAAGTTAGTATAGAGATTGCTAGTGGAAAGGGGTTAGTTTGTTCATAGTAAGTTTGTTAAAAAAAAGGCTTAGACATTAATTTTCATTAAGAAGTCAATAACCACAAGAGCAATTAAACTAATTCCCTGGTATAAGAGGTGACATGTTGATTTTTTGTTCTTGTTGTGTGTAAAGTACAGCTAAATCTATTGCAAGAGTAATGAAATGTTAACCTTTTTCATACTCTCTAGAGAACATTATGCACAGACTATGAAGAATATCAATTGCTTATAAACAAAGCCTTATTGAATATTCTACTGGGTGCCAAAATTAATTCTATATTCATTCAGTGCTGAAATCAGCTATTTGCTAATGCATGCTTTTTGTCTTTCCTATTTTCCTTACAAATGCTTGATAAAGAGGAAGCTGTGAAATAAAGTGTCCTTTTTTACTTTGTGTCAAAAGAAACATTAATATTTTGTACTATAATGAACTCAATACAGCAAAAACTTTTAGAAAAAAGACTCTCTAATAAAGAACAATACATCAAGAGCTGTAAGTGGAGTACGTGTTTCCTTTCTTTTTATAAATATTATCTGGCTACAAAAAAAAGAACAGCCTCACACTTGCAAATAAGGAAGAAAAAAAAGTTTTGCTTAGAGATCCCTGGGAGTCAATACCATTAAATTACATTTCTGAAGAAGTCATATAGATAACCTCATTCCGTGCAACTGATGTACTTAGCAGGAGACTAAAAGGGAATATGGCTTCTTATACATGCAGAGTAAACTGAAGTACTGTTACCACTAGCTTCCAGCCATCAAGCTAAAAGGCCAACAGTGTGAAGCACAGAATCACAGTGGCTTGCTAAAAAAAATGCCTTCTGGAGTTAAGAATTTTAATAAGGCATAAGATTAATAGCCTGCAATTTCTTTTTAACTTTTAGTTTGTACATGTTATACATGGAAAGAACATTTGGCACTTCCTGGTAGTGCCTTAAGCATAACAAGTTTAACCGATGCAAACTGTATTTTGCATTTACTGCTCTTAAGTCTATTGGTGCATGAGCTGAATGTGTAGTTATAATAGAGAATGGTATCTTAATTGCGATGCTATAACATACATAGAAAAAGCAAAACTCCATGAAGACTTCATTAAATAGAATGTAGGGGTCCTTTTTGACTGTTGGTCACCTAGACAAACAATGGGAGGGAATCCAAAATGTATAACTGTCCCCAGAGTAAAAAGTAAGAGAAAATTCTACAATGGGCACAAATGATCCAGCGACAACTCTTTAAGATATGAATTCTATTCAATTTGGGGAGATCTTTTATCATTTTTTGTTGCATCTTCAGGACAGAAAACAATTGTGAAGCAGGACCTTGTTGATTGAGATTGTAATGCTGCTGAGGCATTATAGATGGAGTTACATTTAAGTGTGTACACAAAGGTACTACCAGCACTAATGCTAAACCACAAGTATACTACATGAACCAAACCAATGTGCTTTCTTGGATTAATTGGTTTATATGAAGTTTATTCATTGGAGATGTGCAGTAGTTAATGGGACTTCATATGCTCACTGTGAGGCAACCACCACTACTGCCAGAACACAAGTATACTACAGGAATTAAACCAGTGTGCCTTCTAGAATTGAATGTATGCTATATGAACTTTATTAATTTGGGCATTTACGGGTGTTATGTGATTTTCCCCCTTGCTAAAGCTGGATTAAAGTTATACTGTCATAATATCTACAGAGGTTAATTAATACCTGCATGATGTAATATAGGTTGCATAAAAGACTGGGACTTCCAAATGGTTCTTTAACCTCCTATACATGTATCCTATAATACATTACTCTAAGTTACCCAATTTGAGATTAACCCTTGCCTTTTGAATTCCGTATGCTGAAATACCGAATTATTCAATTATTTGTTAATTAACCTCTAATGCTGCCTTGCCCACTGTGGTGTAAGTACACTCTCTTGAAGCCACTGGTCACTGAACCTCAACCATTGCTGAAGCAAAAGCTCTGCAGCTGTTAAGCTCTGCACACAATTAAATTCAGCGATGTTGTTTCCTAGTGAAGCATTACAAAAATGTGTTATCTGTAAATATCGAAAGTGTTCTGCTCATGGAAGATTAAATTGGTTGCACAGCACTTGCAAAGTTTTGAGAGTACCTTGGGCATACAGGTCTTGAATATAGAGAATTCCTGAATTTCTCCAGTGCACTAAGTTCAAATGAGGAATGCAATATTCTACGTAGCCTAGTGGAGTAAGACATTTTTTTAAGGATTTGGTACAGGGAGAAGAGATAGGTAGTGTTTTCCAGGTTGTCAGAGTGGTTTGTATTGTTGGGTGAGGATAATGCAACTTGGGCTACTTTGAGCGTTAATAAGAGGTGCAAAATGGAGGTGCATGGTATTAGAGAGCGTTCCATTTGAAACCATAATTTGTCATGGGAATTTTGGCACCAGTGTTGTATGTTAGCTAGGTACAGGATACAGTCTTCCAATATCAGTGCAATTATGGTCTTTATCATGAAATAAAAAAAACTACAGGCGACACGGTAAGTTTAGATCTGATACCAGACATCACAGCTTCCTTGGTGCGAAAAAAAAGTGTATACACGCCAGGATATCACATGGAATGGAGTCAGGTGGAGATGGAGATTTGGCGATTCTGTGAGCTCTGTTAATAGTAATGTCACAATCTGAGCCTTGGGGAATGAGTTCTTGAAGGAGGCCTGTAATTTACTGATGCTGTTGTTGAGAGGAGATTGATTCATGGATCCCTCTAAATTTGAAATTGTTCCTGCGGGAACAATCCTTGAGATCAGCAATTTTTCGTTTTTAGCCATTTCAATTCCTTGTCATCAGCAGAGTGACTTTCCACTAAAGCATTGTGGCCAGAAGAAAGTTCCCCCATTCTATTTTCAACATGAGAGACTCTATGTTTACACATGGTCATTTTGTCTAGTATAGAAGATACGACAAGATGTAGAGAGTGTCTCAAGGACATAACATGGTTTTCATGTCACTGGAAGAAACAGGGTGTGAGGAGACAGGATATTTCTCTAGGTCTAGGAGGGAGCTGGAGAGAGAAGAACATTCAGACTCCAGGAAGGAACGTGGCTGGTCAGTTGCTCTTCTAGAGCATTTGGATTTGGCAGGGCTGCGAGTGGTAGGGGAGTCAGGTGGAGATGACTCACCCATGTCCCGGGACTATGCAGTGTCCTTGTCAGACGGAATTTTGTGTGCTGATCGTTCCGGTATCGGGCGCCTGTATCGAGAAGGTGTACCAGGTTTAGACGGAGCAAGAGGGTCAGCACCATCTTGCATTTCTGTCGTTGGAACTGCGGGGAAGAAGTCTGTGAACTTCTTTGGTGAATTTCGATTCTTCCCTTTCATAGGCATGGCGGCAGGTATATACCGTAGGTAAGAACTTGTGGTGATCTAGAAGGAAGAAAGATCCCTCATGATGTAGGTAACCACCTTCTTTGTGGCCTAGGAATAGCAGAGCTCTGTTACTCTGCAGCAATCTTAGTCTCTGGATAGTCATGCCCCAATAAAACCATATTTTCATTATCACACCAGTGTAACAAATAAAAGCCTTATATGACCTTATGAATGAATTAAATTAATTTAGGTATGCAAATTAGCCATTAAGTTATTGTCAAGTCAACTGATGCAGGTATCAATGACCAATGGATACAAAAGGGTTAAAGTTGTAGTGAGACTATATCAAGTTTTGAATCTTCAGCTAAGTCCTGCTCCAATAACAGTTGGTAGTTAACAAAATATATGTTTTTCTTTATAAGGCATAAAACATTGTCTAAACATAAAAATCACAATGCATAGTGCACATAGTGAAGGGGTCTTACGTAGACATGTATCTTTGTTTTTAATCATAGAAAAAAAGCTTCAAGATAATATAGAGGGCATGATGCTAATAATGCTATTTCCTCAGCTTCCATGTTCTAAATTGATCAGTGACTGCCATCTATGATGCACATATGAGACATAATGGGTGGAATTTATCAAAACTGGAGCAGACAAAAACTGGAGCAGCTGTTCATGGCAACCAATCAGCTTCTCTCTTTAATTTTCAAATCTTAACTGAACAGAGAAGCTGATTGGTTGCTCTGGGTAACTGCTTCCGTTTTTGTCTGCTTTAGGTTTGATAAATTCCCTTCAACATGTTGCTAGACAGAAAACACCTTTTTATGTAGCTTTTTTTAAGTATGGCAACATGGTGTCTCCCAGTGTAGAAAGTCACATTTTACCATAGCAGACCAAAACTGTGGAAGTGACATCTGTGTGCACATCATTTTGAATGTATTTCTAGATAGCATTTCGTAAATTGTAATTCGATGCCCTACATATTTAGTTTAACTGTACTACACAGTTCAATAGAAGCGAATTTCAGGACAACTAAGTAAGCCTCTGCACTTCTGGATTTTTAGGCTTTCCCAAGAAAAAAGCCCACAGTTATAAATTTCACCTGCAGAAAACTCTTAATATCTCTATCTTAATAGCTTTTTCCTGTAACCTGAACTAAGCTGATCTGCTCATCTTGCAGGTGGCTGATCCAACTCACTTTTACTGACCTGCTTCTGGATTGCCCTTTTGATATTATAATCATGGATCTCTGTCTTACCAATAGTAACTCTGGCCCATCCCTTGACTATGCTTTTTACTGCTATTTATGCTTGTCTGACATTGACTTCAACCTTCAAAAGAGCTCCATAGACTCACCACTCCATTCTAACTTCAGCTGCAGTCCATATCCTGAGTGCAGGCTATGATGCGCTTCCCACTTCTTCAACCAATTTCCAAAGGATCAGCCACACAAAATGTTCATGGTGATGTACATACTGTTTATCGTTCTCTTGGATATTCTTTTTGGAACCTGTTTGGATTATTTCAATACATTTTGAATTGCATCTATTCTGGTTTTGTGCAGATGATCCTTTGGAGATTGGATTGACTTCAACTTGTTTATTTCCAACCCATCTGCCTGCTGCCTGGCACCCCACCGCTTATCTTTAATCTTTAGCCTGTTTATTGAATATCCCTTTGCCTGGGACACTACTACATGCCTGATACTGACCTCAACCTGTCAATTGGTTACGCTTCTGATATTGTTCCTGAATCTTAACCAGGCACTCATACCGTTCTGTTGCCATTGCAATACTTGTACCATATCAAGGGGTACATGGACTGAAGGTGAAAAATACGCCACCTTTGTCATCTCAGTCCCCACTAGGCACATTATGGTGGGAACAATTGCAACCCAAGTAAGCAGGCAAGCCTAACAAAGTGTCTTGGACCTACATTGCTCTGTTTATGAAGTTTCAAAAATAATTATGCCACAGTGCCTGCAATGAGTCAAAGATGACTTGTTTTAAAAGCACTACAATGCTTAATACTGTATACAAATGTAATTTACTGGATGTTTAGTGATTGTCCACAGGTTCAATTAAAGGTTCAAATCAGTTCTTGAGAGTTGTGTAGATTTTCAAACAACAACATGTAAGGATTCCTACAGTTGAAGCAGTTGACTGTTGACTGTGCAGATGAGTAAAGTGGTTCGGTTTGTTAGATTAATTTGTTGGAAATTTAAATGGAACATTATTTTTTGTCAAACAGTTCAAAAAAACAAACAAATAAATAAATAAATGTCAGGGCTAGATAATTAGTTACTTTCATGCTATATTCATTACTATATTTCAGGTATTGCCTCAAGTTCTCATTTAGATCTTCCAAGAAGACTGATTTATTAATTTAACATGGATTTATCACATGTTTTTATGAGAAAAATTATGAAAATTGGAAAGTGATGATGTCATTTATTTTCACTATGTTTGTTAAATGACAATTTTATTGCAATTCAATTATGTATTGCTTAATATTATGCATAATAATAAAATATGAATAATCCCTTACCACCATCAAGTTCCTCAGTGCCAAAATGGTTTCTATAAAAAAGCATAAGTTCAATCTTGTAACATTTGTAGATGGTGACCAGACACACAAGCAACAGAAGAATGGCTCCTAGACCTCCAGCCAGTTCAACAGTGTACATCAGTTCTAAAACACAAAAAAAGAACAAGAACTTATTATGGGTATGTACAGGGTACAGTTTTGCAATATCAGTGCAATTATGGTCTTTATCATGAAAAAAAAAACTACAGGCCAATCGATGCTGTATATTCTAAGAACCAAATCCTATGATATGTAAATATAAGATAAGATCCTATAAGATAAGATACTAACCCAGCAAAAACTACTTGCCACAGTGACAAATGTCAGGCCACCCTGCTTACCCTAGAAGTATACAGAATGGAATGAAAAGTGTGTATGAAAGTAGTGGAATGTAAATGAATTAAATAATTAATCATGCATTGTTAATTATTTCATTAATTTACATTCTACTACTTTCATACATATTTTTAATTCAGTTCTTCTATGATTCAATAGTCAAATAAATATTAAAACCAGTCTCTATAAAAATAATTCAGTAGGTACTTAAATGAGAAGAGGAGAATCATGCAATGGAAGCATTGAAACACTGTGTAAAGTTTTCAGCAGTTATGAGGCACACACTAATTTTTGTCTCACTTCCTGAAACATCACTTATTGTAAAATTGAGGCTTGTTTTAGGGACTACTCTTGAAACATCTGCATGGTTTTGAGGGCATACAGGCTGGTACTAGAATGTTGGGGTGTACATACCCTCCATGGGTTTACCAGTTCATATTCCTGGTGCACCATGCACATATAAAAGAGGACAACCATACGTGTTTGTTTAATTTCAAAAATGTACAAATAAAAACACGCTGACATTTGCCAGATCAGTATATGTAAACCTGACAGTTGGAATTGCGCAAGTGCTTTGGGTAAACTGCTTAAAGAACAGATTTTTAATTCTTTGCTAAATAATGTTTAATGGTTAGAGATGTAGCATAAAAAAATATAAATTTTTAAATATGCCCGTGCCTGTTCACCCAGACAACCGCAAACCACACATATAATAATTCTGAGTAATGGGAATTTACAATCTTCCAGATCCACTGCTTCTCTAGTAAATCAATTTGTACAAATTGTTGCAGTTTTGCAAATCACAATTAGCCCATGCTGTGTATTGCTAACTTAAACATGGATAGAGTAAAAGTAATTGTGTTCATTACCAGGACTTAATTTCTACAAATTAATACTGTATGTATGATATCCTTTTGAATTTGTTTTTCATCTTTGCTTTTTTTAAAGGTGTATTATATGTGTATTACAATTCAGATGAAAATGTAACTGCAGATGTTCATCTTGTGAGGATGTCTTTGAGGCTCTCTGCTGCTGTATACAACTAGAGGTTTAAACGCTAGATATGAGGCAATTTAAATTAGCATATTGAACCAGGATAAACTAATACTTCCATATATATTTGTTATTAGCTACTTAAATCTGCTCCATCTATTGTGGAGCATTTCAGATACAAACTAAAAGTTTAATTACCACATTGTAACCATCTACATCTGCCAGCCAAGGTTGACTACTTATCTTATGAATTATTGAGGCATGAGGAAAACAAGTATTATAGTTGAGTATACATCTATAAGGCCCTGTCTGAATTTTAGAAAGCACAGAACCAGCTTAGATTTATCAGCATTCAAAGGGTGGAGTTGGCAAGTCTGCTACCAGCCTTACTACAACCTAATAAGTAAAGAGCTAACATCTCTTATGGGGAATACTGGCTCTGTACCAACTGTAATTCTCGAAGAGATGCACCCCTCATTTCAAAAAAGAAAACAATGAAAAAATGAATGCCTGCTTCGCCATCTAGCCTGTATTTGAACAAACCACACATATGTTTTACAAGCCATGCACCTTTGAAGCCCCAAAATTAACAATTTAAAATACAAATAAACGTTCAGTTTAAATCAATTAAATATATTTCAGCTGCACTAAAAATATGTGCAAAATTTTGCAGTTGTTTTTCTTTTGCAATCAGCCACAGTCTGATAAAAATGCCTGATCCCTGCTAGTATGATGTGGAGAAGATCACTCGTATTCTGTGTGAAGGCAGTAGTCTCTCTTTTAAAATAACACTAAAATTATTTCTGGTTCAAAGCATGCCAAACTTATTTACAAACAAAATAATATTTATTTAAAATACAATGTATTGTTTTTATTGTGATGGCAGAAGAATGCATGAACAAATAAAATAGAAACAAAAAGTTTATATGTGCTGAAAAAAAATAACTAAGGGGATCAAGAAAGAAATTAGTTCATTAAGACTGATTACAGTTGGCTTGAGGTTATTAAGTGGTTTACTTAACAATTTTTATTTAAAAACATGGAGATGAACTTTAAGACTTGCCACTCTTCATGATCTAAGTCACAATATTTGCAGGTTACTTAGGGACTCTTACTTTTTCAACTCTTGCCTGTGCACTCCTAACCATTACCCTGAAGCAGTGCATTCAGAGACAGTAAAGACATTTTTTTTTTTTAAAGTGACAAAACAAACAATTGCTTAATAGCTTAACTATACAGTCTTTACGGATCATATTTCAAGGCAAAATATTTAGGGCAAAATAACAAGCTCGCTTATTATCGCCCCTCTGCTACACTTATACTTACCTTCCCTGTGCTCTCACCATGCTTTATTTGCCCACTGGACCTAGGTGAAAATCCCTTGCATGATGTCCATAATGTCTTGATTGTAGCTAGCATTGTGACTTTAATGAGATTTTGGCTCCCCAATAGGGATGAGCTGAACACCCCCCTGTTCGGTTCGTATTCGAACATTCGAATGGCCGAAATGTTCGAATACAAAATCGAACTCAATGCAAGTGTAGGGGGGTCGAATGTTCGACCCCCATACAGTTGCCGGTACATGTAATAAATACAGTGTACTGGCCCTCTTACCTCCGCTGCTGTCCCGGCCTCCAGTCCCCTGGTCTGTCCACTCTCTGTCCCGGCCTTCGGTCCCCTGGTCCGTCTGCTCGCTGTCCCGGTGGTCCGTCGGCTTTTATCCTTCAGTCCGGCCTCGGCTCCTCTATGGTCAGGTGCAAGACTTTGCCCAATCAGAGCTTCAGTGGGCATTTTGTATTATGGAATGTACGCGGTCGAACAGACCGCGAACATCCCATAAAGTTCATCGCTCGTCGAGCACTCGAACTGCCGATGTTCGATTCGAACTCATGTTCGATTCGAACACTCGGCCCATCCCTACTCCCCAATACTAATTAGGAAACCCCCATCGTCCGCTTAGTTGTTGAAATTCAGACTGCCCATTAAAGAGATGCACTTAAATTTTGTTTAGGCCATCTTCAAATTCCACTGTGCCAGATATCTGCCAATCAGGTATCTTTTATAGTTTATGGCCCCTACCATAAAGCACTAAGTAAAAGCCAGAACATTAATTATCACCGGGCAGCTCAGTTAATACACAAAGATGGCCTGGCCTGATAACAAGCAAATGACCTGTTTCTCACCCCTGCCAGTAAAATATGATTAAAAAATTCCCTCAGTAATCATACCTTTGGAGCTGGGGGTGATACATTAATATACTGTATATATACATGTCTCATTTGACTCTGAGCTCAGGTGTAGCAAACATGATTGGCTTAGGAGGACCAGAAGGCCAGAGACATACATTACCCCTTCTGAGGGAGGCATACCTCAAAGGTATGTCAAGTCTGGTATTTATACAAGGCTAATTTCATAGATATACACACTATATTGCCAAAAGTATTGGAACGCTTGCCTTTACTCGCACATTAACTTTAATGGCATCCCAGTCTCATTCCATAGGGTTCAATATTGAGTTGGCCCACCCTTTGCAGCTATAACAGCTTCATCTCTTCTGGGAAGGCTGTCCACAAGGTTTAGGAGTGTGTCTATGGGAATGTTTGACCATTATTCCAGAAGTGCATTTGTGAGATCAGGTACTGATGTTGAACGAGAAGGCTTAGCTCGCAGTCTCCGCTCTAATTCATCCCGAAGGTGTTCTATAGGGTTGAGGTCAGGACTCTGTGCAGACCAGTCAAGTTCCTCCACCCCAAACTCGCTCATCCGTGTCTTTATGGACCTTGCTTTGTGCACTGGTGCACAGTCATGTTGGAACAGGAAGGGGCCATCCCCAAACTGTTCCCACAAAGTTGGGAGCATGAAACTGCATCCGACGCTTTGCATTGCACTTGGTGATGTAAGGCTTGGATGCAGCTGCTCGCCATGGAAACCCATTACATGAAGCTCTCTAGGCACTGTTGTTGTGCCAGTCTGAAGGTCACACAAAGTTTGAAGGTCTGTAGCTATTGACTCTGCAGACAGTTGGCGATTTCTGTGCACTGCGCGCTTCAGCATGCGCTGACCCCGCTCTGTCATTTCATGTGGCTGAGTTGCTGTTGTCCCCAGTTGCTTCCACTTTGTTATTATACCACTATTATACCAATATTTAATAGCAAGGAAATTTCACGGAACACCTGAATCCAATGATTTGGAGGGGTGTCCCAATACAGTGAGAGGTCACAAAGCGCTTTAGCCCTCCTGCCTCACACCCATTTTTGAATGGACGAGGAGCTGGCTCAGTGACAACCCCCTAGACAGCCCACAAAAATTGGATGCACAAAGCAGCTGGGAGGCTCCCATTTACCATCAAGAAGAAGCTTTCATTACTATTAAGAACAGAACCTAGCCTTACCGAGAGAGAGAGAGAGAGCGCGAGCCCATCCTATATCCATTGACTGGACTCTGCTGGGGCCCATAGAACCCGGGACATTCATTGTTAAGTACTTTCATTACTATCACCTTATTTTTTTGTTGTTGTATTATTTGTCTCTCTTTTTGTAATATTCTTTTCTGTATGCTTTTCTGCACCTTTTTTTTTAAATTAAAATTGATCTTTTAAAATTGTATCTCTAGATTTAATATGTATATTCACAAAATATGCTACAGTTTGCTTTTAAATCACTTGCTTATTGCAAATGTTAGAAAGTAATTGTAAAATGTATCCAATTATACATATTGCCAGTGCAAATATCTGTTTGTGCAGTGCATAATTAAAACAATGACATATTTATATATTACTGTATAATACATTATTTCTGGCTGGTAGTTTCGGTGCACCAATAAGCTGTTTAAATAACTGCTTTTTTTATACGAGCTTGGATTCTCATTTTAAAATACTGTAACATAACAGTAAATAAATATCTATTATGTAATGATTTATGGCAGATTAGTAGGATTACATGAAAAACATGAGAGCTGACAACTTAGCTTTTATCAAATGTACCAAATGGAAAAATGGAAAATTTGTAATTAGATTTATAATAACAATTTTCAGCTTTCAAATAACAAGCATTTTATTATAATAAAACAGATAATAAAATGTGAATTTGCCTGTTTTATAGAGTACATCTTGTTTATTGTTTGCCACTGAGGCACATCTGATTATTTGAAATTAATTTACTGATGTGCTGCTAAGTGAAATTTGTCTGCTGTTTTGGAATAGGTAGGAGTATGTTAAAGGTGTATTGTAGAAAGGTTACAAATTGCTGAAAGATCTACATAATAAAAAAAGTGCTGGCATATTAGTGGACAGCATGGATTATTTGCGTTATGCCCCTGTTTACTTTAGCAGGCCTCACTATGCAAAAGCAACATCCACTTTGACAATGACAGTTTAAGCTCTTCAAAGGTTACAGATTCACAAGCTTGAGAGCAAGCTCAAGATTTGACACTGACTCACAACTTTAAACGTATTTAAAGTTGAACACCAGGCAAACAATTAAATACATATGAAATACAGTCCTGCCTGGCGGGAACAGGGACCTGCACTTTTTCTTTAATTTACAGGTCTCCCCCCATTCCCACCCTAGTACTGGTCAAAAGAAGAAGCAGCACCAGGATGATCACATTTTTCTGTCACTGTGTTTTCTTCTAATTTCAGCAAGCTTCTTGCAGTGCATCATGCCTCACTGGCCCCTTGTGCTGCTTCTCCCTCTTCATCTCTGAACTTTGCTGTACAAGGACCGCCTAAGGCTGATACTAGGTTCAGTTAAGGTAAATACACTGTTTGCATTTTAATAATATATACATTTTTAAATGTATTAATGATTAGCTGCACTGATTCGTGTCTTTTATATTCATCTTTAGCAAAGGGTAATGTGATAATACATACACATCTCAGCTCTGCCTCTATGGAGGGTGCCTTGGAGGTAGCCCCTTCCTCTTTAGAGGTATAGCAAAAAACTATAAGCACAGCATCATTTAAGGAAGCGGAATCCCTCAGTGTGTGTGCCTGTACCTAATAAAACAAAGCAATCCCTCAGTGTGTGTGCCTGTACCTAATAAAACAAAGCAATCCCTCAGTGTGTGTGCCTGTACCTAATAAAACAAAGCAATCCCTCAGTGTGTGTGCCTGTACCTAATAAAACAAAGCAACACGGGCAATTGCATACATCAATTTATAAGTAGATAAAGCAAAGGTACACATGGACAGGGTAATTAACAGAACAATACAAAAATATTGTGTATGCAACAAATGTATTGATTTATCCTAAACAGATGTATCAGGAGCTAGAACAGGTACCAGATGGTGGCACTGTGGTTCTCAGACTTGAATGGTGTACTTCCAGTGTCCACTAGTGGGTGCCTCCCAGCTATTTAGAACCACCTCAGCAATCATGTAGTGCTTTAGTATTTTAGCCTGCAAATGCTCTATCAGTTACTGCTTAAACTCGCTTCTGGTTCTGGTCCCTGTTTCTAACCTGTTTTGCTCACTGTAAATTTAAACTCCTGCTTACCCAACTTTACCTCCTCTGTATATAGTTAGGTTGTGCTGTTACATCAATTGTATAAAATATGATAAAATGCATAGTCATGGTTAATATTTATATTACCGTGAAGTGAGAATTTCCTTAGTTAATTTTCCTTAAAGTGACATTAAAGTAAAAAAAATGTTTCCCTCCCCCCAATGTTAATGTTAGCACTTACCTTAAATGATGTATCTTAATCCGATCTGCCTCTTCTTTTCTGATGTTTTCATCTGTCCCTCCAACGGTGCGGCGGCTCCTTGCTGGCACTTCCGATCCCACGGTATCTGCTTGCGGGTGCATGCATCCATAGACTTACCTTGCGTCTCTGCTCGTCTCCCGGCCGAAAATCCGAACTGCGCATGCGCCAGCCCGAGCAGTCTCGGATTCTCGGGTGTGAGCGCACGGCAAAAACTGGGTAAGTTTAAACCGCTGTTAAAGGGTTAAAGGGTTACTTTGACTGACATTTATTCAGTCATGCAACGCTGTACTGAAATGAATGTTATACCATTTTTTGGGGACAGATTCAGCTTCTTTGGTGGTATTTAATCACCACTAGGGTTTTTATTTTTTACTATATAATTAAAAAAGTACCGAAAATTTGGAAAAAAAAAAACAGTTTTCCCTACGTTATGTTATAAAACAGTTATTATTGCCCAAATTTTTGGCAAATTATAAAAGGCAGGGTCACGTCAGGTAAATATACACCAAACATGTCAAGCTTTAAAATTGCGTGCGTCCGCGAACTCGCAAAAACTATCATTCCCAAAATTGGTCATAGGCGACGCTTTAACTACCTTCCGTCCATGGTCGTCCATAAATTTTGGTTGCGGGAAGTTTTCTGCGATTTCGCGGGCGCGCGCAATTTTAAAGGTTGACATGTTTAGTGTCTATTTACCCGACTTGACCCCGTCTTTTATATTATACCAAAAAATTGGGGTGAAAATAAATGTTTTATAACATTTTATAGGGAAACGTGGTTTTTTTTCAAAATTTAGGGTACTTTTTTTGTTATATGGTAAAAAATAAAAACCCCAGTGGTGATTAAATACCACTAAAAGAAAGCTCTATCTGTCCCCGAAAAATGGTATGAAATGAATTAAAGTACAGCGTTGCATGACGGAATAAACATCAGTCAAAGTACCGCAGCGCTGAATACTGAAAAATGGCCTGGCCAGGAAGGGGGTGAAACACCATGGCCTTTAAGTGGTTAAAAGCTTTTACCGCTCATCAGGTTAGTGTTATCAGCGATAGATGGACCGAGAATTATTGCTCTCACTGCGACGCTCGCGGCGATACATAACATGTGTGGTGTAATGGATGCAATCGTCGTTTACGCACTTAGGCGCACTCGACACATGTTTGCATGTGTATGTGGGGAGCGGGGGACTTAACATTTTTGTACATTTTTTTAAATTACCTTTATATGTGACTTTCAATTTTTTTAATATATTTTTTGTAACTAATTATTTTAAACATTTTTTTTCACTTAACTTTATTGCTATCACATAGGGGACTAACAAGCCCCCTTTGTGATAGCCAATTTTCAGTGACAGGTCCTCTTTATGGAGACATCAGGGTTCTTTAAGACCCCTAGGGACCCCCAGAGAAGCTGATGAAGCAAACACCTGCTTCACCAGCTTCTCTCCGAAAAATGGTATGTGGCAACAGATATCTGTGATTTCTTTATTCAGTCTCAGTGATAGTATCCCATTACTGTCATTGATTTATTGAAATGTATTTTTATTTGCTACATTATTACCTGTAATTAAGGTTAGAAATCAATTATGTTTTTTATGTATATGTAAATGGAAAAAAGAAAATTAGTTTACTAATTAAATTTTTTTAGCCTTATCTATCCTGTTTTTTTTCTTTTCCTGTCAAAGTTGTAAACATACCGATGATCCTAACAGTCTACCCACAATCTGGTAAAGCTGTCCACCAGTTTGGACCCATGGTAGAAGACATGTGCAGTTCAGTCTACAAAGGAAACAGCAGTCCACAGTGAAAAAGCACAATAAGCCTGCAGTACACTAGCTGTCTCTCCAAGCTGTGGGGAGAAGAGGTGGACCAAGCAGTCACTTGATCACCAATAAAAGCAACTTTCCCATTTTTTTAAAATTGTAAATGGGTTGAAATGCTTAGTGTGAGGTGCAATACAAATACTATGCATTTGTTTGAATTTGTATACACTTTAACTCACAGTTTATAACTATACCCCTAATAAACTTCAGAAAACTAACATTCCTCTTTGTGTGCACTGAGTATCGTAATGGTTAAAGTGCATCTATAGCTTTTTTTGTTTTGGATAGAACGATTAAAACTCCTGTCAGGTTTTTACTGCCATTGGATGCTCAGTTAGAGAGAAAATCTTAACAGACTCCTAGGCTTCTTGCAGGCTCAACTAGGGGTGGTGACATCAATGGGTCTTCTTGATGGATCCTAGGAAAGATGGGGATCTCAAAAACAATGAGAATGCACTCTGTACAGTACAGTCGTTCCCTCTCATGAGAATTAGGATCCTGATGTTTTCTAAGATTCCTCTTTGAGGCCCAGGAACGTCAATAACAGGAAGGTTGCCAAAACCTGGTTGGGTTGAGTATTTTTATTGCATTTACTTTCTATTTTATAAACAGGGTATGGGGGCAGATTAATATGCAGATCTTGCCTTTTAGTGCAAAGTTTACTTTAAGTAGGGGTATGCCAGAAGCACTGTCAGTTTTTATTATTCACAGTAGATGTAGGAATTGAAGCACCACACAAATTAAGATAGACCAGATGCAACTTTTTTCCATTAGGGTTAGTGGACATTCAATTAGAGTAGCCTTTGTGTTTGCCGTTGGGTCCAAAACACACCCTTCATCATGGCTTAATTAGAAAAATCATGTATGTGCCCTACAATCCCTACAGCTTGAAAGTTGTTTTGTGTTGTGACGTGAGTATGTGAGGCTTGTTAGCATCTGGTTTGGCAGATTTTTATTGTTGTCTGTTTCCCTGTTGCAGATTTTTGCAGATTTCATGTTTGGTAAAACATGTCCCCAGAACAGAAAGTGAAAGGAAATTTCTCTAACAGAGCACAGGATAGCAGGAAAACCTTACAGGTGTTCAAACCCTTCACCACTCTATCCAGAAGTAAAAAAAAAATGTTTTGGCTGTAGATACACTTTCAAGGTTGTACATATTAGCATATTACAGCATATACAGCATATTAATTTCAGATTTTTGTATTTTGTCTACTATTCTCCTTAAGTATTGAAATTTGGGTTAGTGGACATTCAATTAGAGTAGCCTTTGTGTTTGCCGTTGGGTCCAAAACACACCCTTCATCATGGCTTAATTAGAAAAATCATGTATGTGCCCTACAATCCCTACAGCTTGAAAGTTGTTTTGTGTTGTGACGTGAGTATGTGAGGCTTGTTAGCATCTGGTTTGGCAGATTTTTATTGTTGTCTGTTTCCCTGTTGCAGATTTTTGCAGATTTCATGTTTGGTAAAACATGTCCCCAGAACAGAAAGTGAAAGGAAATTTCTCTAACAGAGCACAGGATAGCAGGAAAACCTTACAGGTGTTCAAACCCTTCACCACTCTATCCAGAAGTAAAAAAAAAATGTTTTGGCTGTAGATACACTTTCAAGGTTGTACATATTAGCATATTACAGCATATACAGCATATTAATTTCAGATTTTTGTATTTTGTCTACTATTCTCCTTAAGTATTGAAATTTGTGGTTAGCTACTGACTTTGAAATTATACAAAAGTGCCTTACAATATTTTTTTCTCTCTTGGCACGAGTAGCTATTTACTGTGCTGTCTAGTTTTATAATTAATGGGCAGCGGAATGGAATGGAATATGCAGTGCTGAGGAATAAGACTCTTTTAATAGAAGGATATTTGTTTAGTTAAAACCTCAGCACAGACAAAGCATTCACTTAAATTTTAATTATGCATTGAGAAAACTTTCCTTATTATAAGCATACTTCACCCCAGCTCTTGCTTGGTTTCTAAATTACTGCCGATTGATATTCGAAAATATTGTTCATTATAGATCATATTGATATGCACCAGATTTGTTGCCAGGAAACATACACCATTATTAAAAAATGCTAGAAAAACAAAGAATCAACTAAAACCAAACAAACTGTGGTTGAGTTACTAAGCAAGCAGAACATTTTCACTTTACAAAGTGAACATTCGCATAGTTTAGCAAATCATGTCCATATGTATTAACTGTAACCATCTGTTTTCTTTGCATGTGTATGTGAATAG
>NW_017306936.1:212664-240654 GCF_000935625.1 Nanorana parkeri
GTGGCTGTGCAGGGATGGAGCGGCAACTCTCTGGTGGGGGGGCCCTCTTCTTCCACGCTGGGCCCCCCCCAAGTGGCGGAACGCCAGGGCCCGGTCGCAATTGCGACCGCTGCGACCCTGGTAGTTCCGCCAGTGGGTCTATTCACAAAACTGCCGTCGACAGCAGAGTGAATAACCGACCCGTAGTGAAGTGAGCCGAAAGCTCGGCTATTCACTTCAGGCTTGTACGGCTGATTTCAGCCATACACCGACTAAAATCAGCCGTACATCGGCTTGCTGCGACTGGCTTCGGGTCGGCCAAACATGCTCAGCATGTTCGGCCGACCCGAAGTGCAGAAGGAGTTCGACTCAGCCGATCCAACATCTGGATCGGCTGAGCCGAACTTCCGGCAGGCTACTCGCTGCTGTTCGGCCTATTCTCATAGATGCCGAACAGCAGTGAGCGGCATTCGGCTCGGCTATTCTGCCTGGTACCTCTGTGATACCGAGCACAATAGAAAAACTGTTAGAAAAGTAGAAAATAGAAAATAGAAAATGATTGGGCAGAGCTAGCAGTGACAGCCAGCTCTGACCTACTGTTTTCTATGGGCCGGGACCAGCTGTCATTACAATGAGAGCTTGTGAGAGCTGGCGGTGATATAAAAAAGTCGGCTCTGCTAAGCTTTCATCCTAATGATGGAAAAGCGTCCCTGGTTACCCGGTAACCAGGGACGCTGATCAGTCATTACAGTGAGAACCAGGCGGTTCTGCTGCCGTCAGAATTAAAAAAAAATGAAAAAAAATCAGCATAGGAATGCATAGCTAGATTCCTATTTGCTATTTCAATTTACAATATCCAATAGCAAGCTGGCTATTGCACCTGCCCTCTGCTGCTGTCAATCACAAGAAGGGGACCTGATGGAGAACTTTATGTCCCCTCTGCTGATTGACAGCAGCAGTGGGCAGGCGCAAAAGCCAGTTTGCTATTGCAAATTGAAATAGCCAATAGGAATGTAGCTATGAATTCCTATGCTGTATTTTTTTTGTATTATTCTGACGGCAGCCGGTGGCTCCGATGTCAGAAGAAAAAAAAAAGACAACAGAGCAGGGAAAGGTGTACTCTGCTCTATCGAGCAGAGTAAAACTTTCCGGGAGAAAGTGTTGCTTGGTTATGTAACTATTATACCATATGCTATGTTCCTGTTGTGATTATTGGCATTGAATGCATTTCTACAATATGCAGGGACTGTCATCTGTCCTATGTTGTGCTAGAAAATTAAATCATATGACTTTCATTAGTTTATCTGATTTAATTATTTAGCATGTTTTCTTCATTATTTAGAGTCGTTCCTGGCTTGTATGCATCTGTCACAAAACCCAAGTGCGTTTAAAGAGGAAGCAGTTTTATCAAATTATTTTACTTTACTTTAGAGACAGAAAGCATTTTGACACTCTGAAGCTTCAAACGAAAAACATAGTGGGGTGGTTTTCCTGTGATCAAAACATTATTTTTAAAGTTCACATTAGTTCAAGAGATTTGCTTCGTGTTCCTGTTTCAGTGATGAGGCACAACATTTGTTAAGGGTCTGACACACATTTATGACAGGTCTTCACTTGCCATAAGTGAACCTAGTCATTTATTTTATCATGCTACATTTCTGCTGTGCTAGGATAACTTCTTGATTACTTTGGCTTTTGTTACCCAAATTACTAGTTTAAGCTATGATCCACTATATAAGCGCTCACACTTACAAGTATATGGTTATGAAGATTCAATTGTGAGATTGTTGAGCTCTGCACATTAACAGGAATTTATGGGTAGATAGTATTAAGACTTATATATAATACAGTGATCCAACAATCTCTATTTAACTACAAAAGACAAAGAAAAGATTTAGGCATGCAAAACCCAGAGACATCTGTATACATACAGTACATACATACATACATACATACATACACACACATGTATGACAAATGAAAAGTGCTGATGGAGTACCTGTTAATATTTAACCATTAATTGTCACATGAGGGCCGCATTCTGGTGGTATAAAAAACTAACTTTTTCCTTCCCACCTCTCGATTGATATACCTCTGGTGTTCATAAGGATGCATTGGGTGTTCATAAGTATGCATTGAGGGCCATCGATTGGTGGCCTCCCAATACTTAATGTAATAAGATTACAATTATTCTCTGGGGATTGGATATTTCCAAATTCTCTTTGTTAGAACTTCCAACCCCTTTCTAGGCAAATATTTAATAATGCTATGGTATTCAATTTTATGGCGGGAAAATTCCCGGTGCTCAGGAGTCCAGAGGCTAACCCCAAGTCATGATTTTATCCAGACCAGGGCAAACAATCTAGTTGTTTACCACCTACAAGGATCTTTTGAAGCTCTTAGACTTGATACAAAAGAAAGTATGTACCTATTGTGAGGAAAAAGGGTCTTGGCTCCGAAGTGTGTGTGGATCTTATTGTCTCTTGTCTTGACCATTTACAATTAACAGGCCTGGACAGGTTCATAATTACATTCAAAATCCCCATGTAATCAATTCCTCGGGACAGTAAAAACTAGGGATGCACCGATACCAAGGCGTTAAATACTTTCTTCTAGTCGGTATTCACCAAGGAAACAGACGGGTTCAATGTACATGATAAAACACAAAATTTAACAAGAAATACACCTGAGTGGTTGACGGAAACTGGGATACAACATAGGCTTAAACTACTAAATGCAAATAAAACATTTAGGACCTGATAATCTGCACGCCAAGGTACTCAAAGAACTGAACAAGGAGATAACAAGACCACTGTTCCTCATTTTTAAGGAATCCGTAATGGCTGGTAGAGTACCAAGCGACAGGAGAAGGGCTAATGTGGTGCCTATATTCAAAAAAGTGTCAAAATGCCAACCAGGGAACTATAGACCAGTTCGTATGACATGCATAGTGTGTAAACTGTTGGAAGAAATTATTAAGGACTACTTTGTGGAATTTGTCCGGGATCATAGTATAATAAGTGATGTGCAACACGGATTTAGGAAGGATCGTTCTTGCCAGACCAACCTGCTGACCTTTTACGAAGAGGTAAGTAGAGATCTGGATGAGGGGAGGCCGGTGGACGTAGTATATCTTTACTTTGCCAAGGCGTTTGATACGGTACCACATAAACGCTTGTTATACAAGCTAAGGGCTATGGGCATAGATGAATTAGTGTGCACGTGGATAGAAAACTAGCTACAAGAACGTGCACAAAGAGTATCAGTTAATGGCACCTTCTCAGACTGGGCGGAGGTCATGAGTGACATGCCCCAGGGTTTGGTGCTGGGTCCCATGCTTTTTAACCTATTTATTAATGATATAGGGGAGGGAGTGAGAAGTCATGTCTCAGTGTTTGCTGATGATACGAAAATTGGGAGGTTAGTAGACACAGATTTAGACATTATAACATTACAGGAGGCCCTGGATAGAATCGGGGAATGGGCAACTGTATGGCAGATGAAGTTCAATGTCGATAAATGTACAGTAATGCACCTTGGAGTTAAAAATAGGCAAATTGACTATACACTTATGGGTGTGCCACTAGGGAAGTCGGAAACGGAGAAGGATTTGGGGGTCATTATAGACCACAGATTGAATAACAGCGTGCAGTGCCAGGCTGCTGTAAACAAAGCAAGCAGAGGCATGTCTTGCATTAAGAAGGGAATGTCTTGCAGGGACAAGTCTATAATTGAGCCACTTTACAGATCACTGGTTCGGCCACATCTGGAGTATGCGGTCCAGTTTTGGTCACCGATACTCAGAAAGGATGTCCTTGAGCTGGAAAAAGTCCAGAGGAGGGCAACCAAACTCATTAAGGGGTTCGATGATCTGAACTATGAAACAAGGTTGTTAAAATTAAATATGTTCTTGTTGGAGGTTAGGAGATTAAGGGGGGGCATGATTTTCATGTATAAACTATTTAAGGGTGACAGCAACCTTAGTAACAAACTGTTTACGGTTAGCTCTATAACAAAGACCAGAGGGCACAACCAAAAATTGGTGGACAATTGTTTTTCAACATACAGGGCGCAAGGGGTTCTTCACAGTTAGAGCGGTTAGGATCTGGAATTCGCTGCCGCAGGAAGTGATTTCAGCTAAGAGTGTTGAATCATTCAAGAAACTCCTGGACGTGTTCCTTGGAGACCGTAACATAAAGGGGTAGAGGTACTGCTAGAAGAAAAATCACGCATGGACTCATAAACACGCACACACCTGCTCATAAATGCATACACGCAATAGGTTGGACTTGATGGACTTATGTCTTTATTCAACCTCAAATACTATGTAACTATGTAACTATGTAACTATGTAAATATAAATAAAGGGATGCACCGATACCAGTTTTGTGAGTACAAGTATTGGTACTTGCCCAAGTACTTACAACTATGAGTACTGATACATTTTTGTTTATTGTCATGTGACCGTTTTTCTAAAACAAAACAGACTAATGATTTCAGGACAGTGGTGGAGCACCAGAGCCAGGTCCCAGCTGAAACCGCTGCAACCCTGGTAGTTCTCATGAAAATGCCAAGTATCTACATTGGTACTCGAAAAGTATCGGTGCACCCTAGTAAAAACTATTTTTTCCTTACTCCAAACAGTCATCCAACATAGAATATTTTTAATTACAAAAATTATAAATATATGTTCATGGAGATTTGGTATAAACCTCATAACACTTTAAATGTAGTAATTTTTATGTATGTCCTAATGTTGAGACTTTCAAAGATTAAACTATTACTACAGTTGCAAAGGCGCCTTCCAACCTTTTTGAGATGGCAAATAACAATGTATTGTTAACAACCTTTTTTGACAAATGACACACTCTTGCCACAACCACAATAAATAGGGTCATGAAAAATGAAAGTGGTCAGTTAAACTCAATGAGATGTTTATACTACTGTGTTTTATTTACATTAGCATTTAAAGATGTTTGATAAGTAGCATGCACAGATTAAAAGACTGAATAAAAAAATAGTGCAATGCAAACAATAAAACACTATTGGTAGTTAAATTGGACATGGACTCAAAAGATGATTTGCTATGTATTAGGGAACATTAAGAACATTTTTGGGGCAACATACAAAAATTGACATAGGAAAGTCAGTTTTGGAGAAAAGATCATCTGCAGGGAGCTCACAGGCTAGCCCTTTGTCCTCTGTCTACCTTTTTTGGGCACAGCTTCCAAAGTTCAAATCCTTTTTTAAGTAAGAACTAAACTCCAATAAAAGAGTACTTATTTTTCCAGTGCACTATTTTTGCCATTAGAAAAAAAACTGTTTCTCTTTGTTAATGTTTTCTCTCCCTATATTGCACACTTCCTGTAGACACTTTGTATTCGCATCCAGTGGATGAGTGCACCGAGCAGCTTATTAACTTTGTTGTTTTAGTGCAGTTAATACTATAGAATGTACCAGCATACCGTGCCTTGGCATAGCTGTTTGTAGTTAGGACTGCACAGAAAAGAGTGACAATGCTTTTTCAATTCAGCTGCAGCAACATGAAGTATGTAGATATCTTTGCTTGTATGATTTCATTTAGCTTTCTGGCATTACAGAAACAACATATTTGGATACACTTTAAAATGTACATTTGTATACAGGTCTTTACAGCTAATGTAACAGAGGGACATTTGTTGAGAGCAGAAGGGCATAGAGATTTGAATCCAAAAGAGGCACAGTACATGAGGCACAGCTGAAACGCATGCCTAGGCTTTGGGGTTTCTCTTGCATATATTTACAAACAAAGGTAATGGAAAATGTTTGTCAATATATTTCAAGCAAGGTGCAAGTAAGCTGCACATGAACTCTTTTCTTATTCCCACATCATATTTTTAGATATCCTGATGGCAAAATGTCATGTATTAACATTGAAGGAAAGCCCAACACATGCAGTCCTCTACCTGTCTGAATTCTGATCCATATTCTGTGTGACCTAAACTGGCATCAATAGGAGGTTTGCACTTTTTTTAAACATTTAAATTGATATTAAAATCAAATGGTTTTAAGCTATTACAAATGCTGATTAAATCAACTACAAAGGATGCCGCTCCTTGATGTTTAAACATTTTAGCTTCCTGCTGTATCAGCTGGCCCCCGATCACTGGCTTTGATATCCTGTTTTAGTGTGTTTTTTTCCCTTGCAGGGTCCTATGGAACCACCCCTTGTGTGTGATAGTAAGCAGCGTGTGTCTCCACAAACACACAAGCACAACAAAGCAAGACACTCTACTGTCCCCTGCTCCTCCTTTCTCCCTCTTTACTCCTCCCTCCTCCCTTCTTTCTTCTCCAAGCTAGTAGACGGAGAGCTGCTGGAGATTGCTATGTCTCGAGATTTTGTACCGGACAGGAATTTCAGGGAAGCTGAACTGAGACAGTTGGACCCAGCTGTTTGTAAACATGATGATCATAATTGCTAGGGCAAACATGTAAAGGAATACTTTGCTTAGCAATGTATATTTGTTTGAACTTTATTCTTGATTGAAAAATGTTAGAGAGTTTAATACTACTTTAAAACAGAAAAAAGGCCAACACTTTAGTGGTATGCTTATCAAAATATTTTGCATCAGACGAGAAAAGTTGCTATACTGTAAATTATGTTTATGTTTACAAAATGAAAGTTGGAGTGCCCACCTTATTTTTTGGGGTCTGCAAAACACTTATGAAAATGTTTTTACCAAACTGATCATGAGATAAATGATTGATAACATACCTATGTCACTTTTATTATATATAGGGGTCTATTCACTAAGCTGCTGTAGGCAGCCGAGTGAAGGACCGACCTAAAGCGAAGTGAGCCGAACGCTGTTCAGCTATTCACTTCAGGCTGGTACAGCTGATTTCAGCCGTATATCGGCTGAAATCAGCCATACATCGGGTGGCTTCGGGTCGGCCGAACATGCTCAGCATGTTCGGCCGACCCGAAGTGCAGAAGGAGTTCGACTCAGCCGATCCAACATCCCCTCCGGCCGGCTACACGCTGCTGTTCGGTCTATTCTTAAAGATGCCGAACAGCAGTGAGTGAATAGCTGAATGCCGCTGTGCGGAGCTCGGCTGTTCTGTTCGGTCCCTCAGTGGGACCGAGCAGAACAGAAAAATAGTTTAAAAAGTAGAAACAAATAAATAGAAAACGATTGTGATGGCAGTGACGGCTAGCTCCGCCCAACTGTATTCTATTGGCCGGCGGTTCTGCTGCCATAAAAAAAAGAAAAAAAACTATCCCGTGCACTCTGGGAGTCTCCAATGCATTCCTATGGCCAAAAATGTTTTTATTTTTTTTTCTATTCTGACACGGAGCAGTCAGCAGTGTTTCTCTTCTTGGCGGCCGGGAGCGGGAGACTCCCGGAGCGCCCGGGAGAGTTTGCTGTCTGGAGATCAGTGTCCCTGGTTAGGTGGTAACTAGGGACGCTGATCTCTCCGCAAGTGGCCGTAGCCAGCCGTAACATCACGGCTGGCTCCGCCCAGCTTTCAAAAGCAGCTTTGGCTTTCAGCGCGGCTCAGGCATATGCGTTCGCATATGCGTTCGGCGCGTCTGAGCCGCTCGGCCAAGTTCAGGAGCTGTACGGGCTATAGTGAATAGCCCGTACAGCAGCCTTTCCGTTCTGCTGAACTGAAGGGGTCCTGGGGCCGAAGTTAGCCGAAGGATCGGCCGAAGCTACGGCTAGATCCTTCAGCTGCTTCGTGAATAGACCCCCATAGTGTAGTATGTTGATCTACTGCTATTTTATTGAAGTTAAACTGAAATGCACAGGGCCAACCAATGCCTGACAGTCAAAAAGAATAAATGAACTCTTTAAAACACATTTCTAATACAATGTAAGAACACCGCCATTTATGGCGATTTTTTATCCTCTGGATAAATATATGCAATTACATAAGATAACTTACCTAATAAGACAGACAGAATTCCAGGTTGTAAGAAGGGCAGTAACATTATTTAACCTGTAGCAACCAGCATCCAATTACAGACCAACTACCATCAAAATATAGCATAAATAAGTGAAGAAATGTTCCAAAGCAGTTTTAGACCTTTTTCTAAAATGATCCATGAAGTAGTTAGGTAACTGAGACCTTACCTGTGGTTAGTACTACAGAATGCTGAAATACATTTTGTTTTTTTTTGCCATATTTGTAATTTCAGCATGTATAAAGGTATGCAAAACATATTTCAGCATAATATAAGTGCAGGTCGTATAAGCTTCTGGAAAATATTTTTCATTCAGTTTATGCTGCAGTACATTTTGTTTTGGAAACCAGGATTTATTTATTAAAAGGAAAGCATAATGTGTTTTTGATGAGTATGCATTTTGAGTTATTAATGCAGGATTTACCTTAAAGTGACTTTCATATTTTTACATGTTTGCTCTTTCATATTTGTATTATTGTACTAAAAATATTTCATATTCAGATTCCCTGCTAGTGCAGCATTTCTCAACCAGGGTTCCTTCAGAGGTTACTAGGGGTTCCTTAAACAGCAAGCATTGATGTAATGATTTGCCACCTGACAGTGAATGCATAGTTTAATCTTTTTAACAATTTGTAATAGACACCCTTCTCAATAACTACTAGTCAGGTATGAGCTGTGAACAGGATGAGTTGGGCTCAAAGTCATAGTTGACCCAAACCCAGCCTTTTATCACTACTACTATGAAATGATAGCTTCCTGATGTTGTGTTTCACATTGTAAACACGCTGGTGGGAATTCCAGATGATGATTTCACCCAGGATCTCCGGCTTGCTTGTTGGCATTCAGCAGTTGGCTGGAGATTGGCATTTGTGATGGTAGTAGCAATGGGGCAACTTCATCTTTGTGGTGGGTAGTTGTGTCAGTGGGCTGTTGGGGCATGGCTCATTGTGATTGACCCTGGATCTACATAACTTTACAACGTCATTGACATTAGATCTACATTAGGGGACATTGTCTAGTTTTCTTAATAATGGACTTCCGCTACAGTGTCCACTGTTTTTATTTACTATTTAGATTGTTTTGCACATAAGTAACAAGGGATACTATGTACTGCTTACTCATTCAAAAATGGTGGCAGGAGGGGCGTGGTTTGATGGCCGCCTGAACCAGGTGCGCTTTCTAGGAGCTCCGTCCAGCACCGCACAAAATAGCAGCCTATCATCCACTATACACCGCCGACATGGGCAAACATGGACCTCGCGGGTCCTCAAAGATGCAACCGATGCAGAAATCTAAAAAAAAAGGGTCAAAAACGATTGAATCGTTCTTTGAACAGAGCGACTCACAAGGGACCAAGCCACACAAGATGGCGCCGCCGGAGCAACAGACGCCTCGTGGAGGGCCGAAGGCTGCAGCTCCCACACCGCATAGGCAGGAGGGCTCTGACCTGTCACAATCGCCCTCTCCAAGCTCGACGGGAACCCCGATGTCACAACGGGACAGGTCCCGATACTCGGCGGGCGACTCGGAGGACGGAGTGAGTGCATGGGGTGTGGAGGGGGGAGACACAGTGTGGCCTTCGCCTACTCACATAGCATCCCAGAGGGCACCCGCGCTGGACCATCCAGGGGGTAGTGGAGAGGCCATCCTTATGAGCCCGGAGGATCCGGTACCGTTCCCGGGCACCCCCTCACTCTCCTCCCCACAATCATGGGCCCTCCCACTGGGTAACACGCCTGATCATCCAATTACAATGCCACAGCGCCGACTAGCGGCAACGTTGAAACAAACACACCCACAGAAAGTCCCTGTACAGCAAGTAGTCATGCAAGACGCCAAGGAAACCCTGGCTCAACGCCATGATAGATAACTGGCAGAGACAGAATTAACCTCTGAAATGGAAATGGGGAATTAGACTAGAGACCTCCCTTATATAGCCCAGGCTCAGTGGCTTGAGACACACCACTCACCCAGTCTCCTTACTTTGGATGTTAGGCTATGCCTCACTAGCACTCCTCTAGAGCGGTTCCGAGCACGGACGCTTAGACGAATGCTGCTGTACAGAAAAAAAAACTGTAGAGTATACAGTGCTAGAATTGCGCTAGTTTGTGGTTCTTCCTCACCCCCCCCCCACCTAGATCACATAGTGGGAGATATAATATACTGTAGTCTAACAGATTTTTTCTGATAATCTTAGGAGATGGTAATATTCCCACCACAAGGAGTTTGTTTAAACATTGTTTATGCTTGTATAGTCAATGAGGCTACCCGCCTCCAATGGTTAGTCATTTCAATGGCTCTTTCTAATGTTGTTTATTTCATTTATAGATTGACTCAATTTCTCTCTTCTCTGCTCTTCCTTGACTTCCTTGACTTGACTTCGCCAGATGCAACAGACCTTTCTCTGAGGGTTGTACATGCACAATGGCCCTTCATTTTGGAAGCCGCTCCCAACACACACATCACAATGGATCCCACTGCTATCAAACTGTTCTCCCTTAATGTTAAGGGATTAAACTCTCCCTTTAAATGCAGCTTAGCCTATCGGGAACTGAAGAGCGCTAATCAGGACGTACTCTTTTTACAAGAGACGCACTTTACCCCGCAAAATACCTTTTAAGTTTTTACTCTCTTTATACCCCAGAGTATACTATGCCTCCCAGAATAAGAAGAAAGCAGGGGTAGCAATATTGCTTAAAGACACCTGCTTATTCTTACCCAATACGGTCCATACGGATAAAGGGGGAAGATGTAGTCTTACATGGTGTGTGGCAGGATATACCAACTACACTTTGTAATGTCTATGCCCCAAACTCAGGACAGATCCGTTTCCTCACTTAACTCCTGACCAAACTCACCAACCTGGAACATACCTACCTTATTATTGGGGGGGGGGGGGGACTTTAACTTACCGCTTTCTGTCACCACAGACCACTTGGGTTCCTTGGGAAGGCAGGCTCCGAAGGGGACGGAATATAACTCACGACACTTCCGTCGCCTGTTAAGACGACATTCCTTACTGGATTCATGGCGTGTGCTTCACCCCTCGGAGAAACGCTACACCTTCTATTCCCCGGTACACCACACTCACACTAGACTTGATTACTTTCCAGTGAACACACCAGTACTAAGGAACTTGATTTCAGCAGACATAGGGGTAATCTTGTGGTCAGACCACGCACCGATATAACTGACTCTTCGCTTAGAACCTACTCGGATCAAAAACTGCCACTGGCGGTTAAACAAAAGTTTAATAAAAGATGAGGTTCCTCGGGAAGACATATTGAAAGCAATTGATTCATACTTCGAACTAAACAATGGCACGGTCTCACAAACATCGATGCTGTGGGAGGCCCATAATGCCACGATTAGGGGTCATTGCATTAGCGTCTAAACTTAAAAAGGATAGGCAGGCCACCATAATACATTTGAAGGAGGAGATAGTACAATTAGAACAACGCTTAGCGTTGGCACCTTCCAAAACTCTCCTCCATGCACTGATCAAGACTAGAACTCGGTTACGTCACCTAATGACCCATAAGGTAGAGAAGTCTATGACATACTTGAGGCAGAGGTACTATGAAAGGGGAGACAAGGCACATACCCTGTTGACCTGTAAGTTGCGTGAAGAAGCTAGCAGCAGGGGGCTGATGGCAATTAGAGAAGCGGGAGGCACCTTACAATACCACCCAGATGTAATCGCTAAAGTATTTAGAGACTACTATAATGATCTCTACAATTTAACAGGCTCAGCTTTTACACCAACAGACGGGCAACTGACATCTCGTGTCCAGAATTACCTGGTGGAGTGATATATGCCGGAAATTACAAACGAAGCATTGGGTGCCTTAAATGCGGACATTACTCCAGAAGAACTTCAAAATATTATCCGAGCCCTCCCTATAGGTAAATCACCAGGCCCAGACGGTTTCTCATACTCATACTATAAGACGTTCACAGATGCCCTTCTCTCACATATGACAGATATGCTTAACTGTTTTCTCCATGGAGAGGCAATACCATCGTCGTTTCTGTCATCCCACATAACGGTGTTTCCCAAGCCAGACAAAGATGGTAAACTATGTACGAACTATAGACCCATTGCCCTCCTCAACTTGGACTTTAAGATCCTTTACGAAAACCTTAGCGAACCGCCTAGCTCGGCTGTTACCGACACTTATCCATAACGACCAAGTGGACTTTGTGCTTAACCGTCAAGCAGGGGATAATACCCACAGACTTGTAGACCTGGTAGATATTATCAACAAAGAAAAGCTTGAGGCACTGTTAATTAGTTTAGACGCCGAAAAAGCGTTTGATAGACTCAGCTGGCCATTCCTACATGCAACTTTGTCACACATAGGGATTAGAGGCCCCTCTGCCCTGAGCGGTTCAAGCTCTATATTTCACTCCATCAGCGTCCATAAAATTACACACAGCAACCTCTGCACTCTTCCAGATACGCAATGGTACCAGACAGTGGTGCCCTCTGTCCCCCCTTTTATACGCTCTTTGTATTGAACCCCTTGCAGCGCGCATACGCAAGTCCCCTGATATATGCAGGGATACAGATAGGATCACAACAATTTAAACTGGCATTATTTGCGGATGATGTCATACTCTCTATAACATCCCCACAAAGGTCTCTATCATATTTAAAGGAAGAACTCCATAGATACTCCATTGTCTCTGGATATAAACTAAACCTAGGTAAAACGGAAGTGCTCCCGCTTAATGTAACCACTGCCACCTTAACCTCATTGCAAACCTCGTTCCCCTCTAGTTGGAAAAGTGATGAAATTAAATATTTGGGTATTTTCATTACAAATAATGTACACTCACTCTATGCGGCCAATTATAAGCCACTCTTTCAGTCACTACGATTTCAGCTGCAGAGGTGGAGGTCATTGAGACTGTCATTTACAGGAAGATTAACTTCAATTAAGATGACACTACTGCCGAAATTGTTATATCATTTCACCACACTGCCAGTGAGAATCCCAACGCCCGACCTCAGATCCCTTCAAAGAGACGTTATAAACTTCATATGGGATGGGAAGAGACATCGAGTGTCACAACAGATACTTTATGCTCCGACCGCAGGGGGGGTCAGGCGTTGACATCTTTTTTTCAACTATTATCATGCAGCCCAATTAAGAGTAGTGCCGACGCTCTCAAGCTTTGATCCCCCCACGGGCTGGGTGAAGATAGAGGGTTTGCAGCTATCATCTATCCACCCCAATGCACTTTTATGGTCCAACCCGGTGCACGTTTGCAGGGAAATTCTGCTCTCCTCCACAAGGCTTACGCTAGAAATATGGAACAAGGTTAAAATTACTAGAGGTCTGGCGATGCCTGGATCATCACTGACTTCCTTTCTGCTGAATCCTAGGCTACAACCTAGGGAGTGGGTGGAGATGTGGCAGTCCAGAGGTATGTTCCACCTCAGAGACCTACTGGACAGAGTTACAGTCATTTGAGCAACTTAAAGAGAAGCATAACCTCCCTACCCGAGCTATTTACTCGTATTTGCAAATTAAACACTTTGCTCAATCAATCTAAAAAAACTTGATATTGCCCTTCTGCACACCATTTGAAACACAATGTTTAGCACCCCACTCCTCCAGGGGCATGATTTCCTTTCTCTACAGCATTTTAAACGAAAACCCAGTAGCGGGCATGGTTGACTTGCCCTATATGTGGAAGTGGGAAGGTGCCCTGGAAACTACGATCTCACCCAAGCAGTGGGAAAGTATATGGAGAATGCAGCAAAGTCTTCGATTTGCTCGATTTATAGAGAAAACCAGTACAAAATAATTTACCATTGGTATCATACACCAGACTTTCTCTATACGCTTAACCAAAAGCTCTCCCCGAACTGTTGGAGATGCAATGGTGCCAGAGGCACCTTATTCCACATATTCTGGGCTTTCCCGAAACTACTGCTCTATTGGGGGGAGGTCAGGGGGGGAGTTTGACGGCAGCAGAACCGCTGGCCAACAGAAAACTGTTGGGCAGAGCAAGCTGTCATTGCTAGCTCCGCACAATCGTTTTCTATTTATTTTTTTGTACTTTTGCAACTATTTTTCTGTTCTGCTCGGTCCCTCCTTGTTTTTAATAATACTCCAATAAAAGGGATTATTTATCCACTGACCAGCAATATAAATGCACACTACAAGTTTCACTGTCAGCATTAATATTATTTTTTTAAACTTTTTAAACTATTTTTCAGTTCTGCTCGATCCCTCTGAGGGACCGAGCAGAACAGCCGTGCCGAATGCCGCTCACTGCTGTTCAGTATCTATAGGAATAGACCGAACAGCAGCGAGTAGCCTGCTGGAGGTTCGGCTTAGCTGATCCAGATGTTGGATCAGCTGAGTCGAACTCCTCCTGCACTTCGGGTCGGCTGAACATGCTGAGCATGTTCGGCCGATGTGAAGCCACCCGATATATACAGCTGATTTCAGCCATACCAGCCTCAAGTGAATAGCTGAACAGTGTTCAGCTCACTTCACTTCAGGTCGGTCTTTCACTCGGCTGCCTACGGCAGCTTAGTGAATAGACCCCAATGTGTACTGTCCATTTAAGAAAAAAAGGCTTGGAGTCCCCCTCAAAGCCATACTTGACCCTTATCCAGTGAGTAAGTTTCTGGAATAGATTTTTAGGGGGCTTACACTGTTTTTTTACAAACAGAAGCAGTCCAGGGAAGGATTTGTCATTTAGTGGTGTGTTTTTTATTTTAAATGTAACTTTTGCAGGAGTACATCATACTGGTTCACAATATACTGGTGCAGCTTTAAGGTATCCCATAAGCATATTTTTTAATGATTTGTGCATTTTTAATGTTGCCTTATAAGCCACAAGACCTGCTCCCTGCTTATCGTTATTAAAAACAATTATTTTTGGATTTGTAAAGGTCCCACAAGGCAATGCTCAGCTACCCATGCTCTTTTTTTTTATCACGAGCTTGCAAATTGGCCTTTAAAAAAAATACAAGAATTGGCTCCCCCTGGACTTCCATGGGCTTTGAGTGCTATGTTTGGAGTTTGCCAATTACCAGCTGGGTTCGGCAAAATTCCAGCAAACCAAGCTGAGCCCAGTTCACCCATCCCTATAATGAATGTGTTGCCAGTGGAACACTACTGTGATCACCAATGCATATTATATTCTTCCCACTGACAACAAATATATGTAAATGTATGTAACAGGGCATTCTTTACACTGACCACCAATGTAAGTGGGCAGCTCTCCCACTAACCACAATTGTAAGGGGAAACTCTCCCAATACCCAGAAATGTAAGAGGGCACCCCTCCCACTAACCACCAGTATAAGGGGACACCTTAACCACTGACCACCAATGCAAGGAGAGACCTCTACCAATGACCAGCAGTGTAATGGGAGTCATTTTTTAATAATACTCCAATATAAGGGATTATTTCTCCACTGACCAACAATATAAATGCACACTACAATTTTCACTATCAGCATTTATTTTCTGCCCATTATTTTTATTTGATTAAATTCATCTCTGTTAGTGAAAATTAATTTGTGGTACAGAACAAGGACGTGTTAAAAAAATGTTGTTATTGAATATAAACATTTTCATTAATGGTTCCCTGACATATGAAAATTATATTAAGGGTTCCTTCAAGACATTCAATAAACAAGAATCAATTGATTTAATATCTTAGGCTTAGTTGACAAAGGCACAGAATAACAGGTTCTATTAAATGAACCGACCGAAATTCGCACAGTGTGTGGGGCTGTCGGCTCCCTTTCAGCCGGCATTCCTCGATCAGCTGATCAAAGGAGCTGGCTGGAAAATCTTCAGCAGCCAATGAGCTGCCCGCTCTGATCGGGTATTCTGACAGGTGCCGACAGCACCTGTCAGAATACAATGCAAATAGCTGCGATTCCTTGATCAACATGCTGTTTGTGTTGATGTAAGAATCACGTCAATTTTTTTCGCTCGGCCCACGGGTTGAATTAAAAACATTGATATGTGTATGGCCAGCCTTAGAAGGAGCACTAAAGTAGAACCATTGTATGGCGCTGTACCTGATTACCAATCCTATGTATGCTTTGCAAAAATATGGCAGCCTCCATACATACACAGTATAAGTAGAAATTATACAAGGTTTTTAATATAATAACACACGCTGAAATGTGTATTCACATCTATCTGATCTCTTTTACATGCACATATTATTTTTTTAAAATTAAATAACTATACCTTCTTTTCCTTTAAGAGCTAGGGAACGCTTTATTATGCAAGAAAATGTTTTTTATTTTGTTTTTTAACAACCTAGAACTAAAGAATAGAAGTGTAAAACAAATTATACTACTGATCATTTATTAGAACTGAAGTATGTGCTGAGACAAAGCTTCTAAGTAATAATCTAGTTATGATGCTCAAAAATAATTGCAAAAATAAAAGTCACAAAAAAGAAATCCACAGAAATTGTGCTGTCACGAAAAAAACCTTCAAACTTTTCACCTACAATAAATAGTTACTGAGTATTTCTAATAATGTTCAGGTAGCACAGCTGCAGATTAAGGGAAATATTGATTCCAAGTACATCACTAGATTGTTTTCTGAATAAATTGCTTCAATTTAAACTAGATTTTCTACAGTCATTTTAACCAATAGTTAAATGTGTCCCTTATCAGTATGACTTTCTCCTACATTATGGCTAAAGTGATAGCTAATTACAATAAAGTGCATGTGCTTTCACAAAAAAAATTAAGTGATATCATCAGTAATAAATGTGTTCTTTTTGAACTAATCCAACTCTAATTATCTCGATCACTTCAGGATTCTATCTCTGATCTGCACCTGGTTTCAAATTGTTATAAACCCTCCTTGCAACATGACATGCTGTTTAGTTCTCTTAAATGCTGATGCAGGACAGGACTCTTGCAAAAAGAATGGTCTGCAGCAATACATAATTCTCTTCTAAAAATACACCAAGGTTAATTTTTACATTTGTTGGCATAAATGATAAAGAATCTAATGACAAAGGAAATGCTGGTTTAAAGAAATGCTGCTATCATATGTGTTTTGGTTTAAATACTTATACTAGATACTTATATTAACCCAGGAAATGTTTTGTCAGACAAATGCTTGTGTGAGGGAATGGTGGTGAATGTTTAATGTGTGGCAGATAAGTTGCGCTCGGTCTAGTTGTGAATGGGTGTGAAAGTGATCTCTCAAAACCAAAGGGGGGAGTCACTCATTCCCAGCACAGTGATTTTTGATTATTACGGTGGTGAATGTTTGACTAATAGTACAGCAGGTTAGATGTGAATAACCAGTAAATGCCCAAAGAATCCATTGATCTCGTGAATTAATCCTATTTAAAAGTAAAAGTATTATTTTTATAACATAATTTACCAAGTCAGAGTTGGAGAAGGCAAATTAGGCAACAGCATCAAATGTGAGTGGAGTTTAATATATAAAAAAGGTGATTGGCAGCATGCAAGAAAAAGCACAGACATCTCAAAAACTGAGAAGCATGGGAGTCATAAGGGTTATTTTCTTTATTTATCATGGTAAGGGTTTTTTTTTAGTTTAAATATGAAAAATTACACATATGTTCCAAAGCCATTAAAGTTTATTTTAAATGACACTCATTGCCCTTTTAAAATCAGATGGTAAAAATGTGGGTTCTTTGTATTCCATATAACAGGCAGCCCATAAAGTTGGTGCTTTGAACTTAACCAGTTTAGGTGGTATCTTTTTTTTTTAATGCATTTAGTTATATCAAATAAAAAAGCAGCACAACGCCTTCCCACAAATAGAAGCCTGGCTCAACAGACAAACTGGCTTATTTTCCAGTAGCAAGATGTCCTTACGCATGTAGACTCCCTGCCATGGTAATACCAGTCCATATTAACATTCAGCTTAATTCTGTTTGGAAGTAGGTTATTTTACCACTCTCTGTTGCTTGGTTAAAATGTTGCAAAAAAATCAAGACCTGCAAAAGAAGAGGTTTCGCTCTCACCCTCTCCTTCCGCTGGCCCCTATATCACTATAGAACAAATACACAGTGGGAGAAGCAGGCTTTAATAGTCCCTGAAATATTGAATGTGGAGATTTTGGTGAAAGGCAAAGATTGGGAGAACAAGTGGCGGGATAGGTACAGCAAGAATAAATTGAATTAGAAACCCCTTTAGACAAATAATTTTTGATTTTAGAAAGTAGTTAAATTATTTTATTTGGAATCGAATTGTTCGAAAAGCATTTAAATATGTAATTAAAACCCTCAAAGTTTTATAGACAATATTATGCTATTAAAAATTTCTAATGAAGGATTGATCTAGGCCACTGTGCACCCTAACAATTTTAATTGTGTATACTAAAGTTGAGTCAGCATAATAATTGCAACTACAATAGCCTAGAATTGTTGGTGTTTTGCTCCTTTTTTCCTGTAATTGCTGATTAGATTATCTTGTAGGGACCCTGTCCTTACCTGAAGAAAATAGAAAAAATGCTGCCAGCTGTCACAATATCTGGAAATCCGTGCCAGATTTTCGCTTTGCTCCCTGGTTCTGGGCTGTCAGCCTAGGGTGTCCCACAAGGCTGCAGCCAATCTGCTCTCCTCCACCCCTATTTAGGACTTCCTCACATGTTGCTCTTGGTGCGAGCAACAAGTCTTATGCCTTGTTCCGTACCCCTTGTGGCTCTATCCCAGGGATCTTATTCCCTGCGCTTGCTACTAGATCCTTGTGCCTTTGGCTTCATTGCCTCACTTCTACTGTGTTTTCCCTCACCAGCCTTTGTCTGTTTGCTTCCTCCTATTTACTTGCTTTCTTGTACTTCAATTCCGTCACTTACCTTCCAGTGTATCTTCCTTTGCTTTGCTGTCACCCCTTTATTTCTGTGCTCCTCTCTTACCTTGTGGCTGTGTTGAATTCATCCTTGTCTGCACACCCCCTGTGTGCATACATCCCTTTGTGCTTCTTTATGTACTTTTCCCTCTGTTATCCTGCTTCTCTGTATGCACGTGCAATGCACATCTCCTGCTTACTTTTGTACATTACACCTTCCTGTGCCTAGGTGTGCCTCTAAGCTACTTACCCTTCCTGAGTATCCTTGTTTAGCTACCCTCTTCAGTATACTCTCCTGTTCTGCTGTGCGTTTTGCACCTTTTGCTTGTGACTTTCTCTTTCTCTCATTGTGTGCCACTGTTCCTTTCTTCCTCCTCTTGGTTAAAAGTTTCTTCCCTACCTGTTGTTTGTATCCAGTTCCCCGATGCTTCGACTAGTCATTTGCGTCTGTGTGGGTGCGCTAGAGGGCTGCAACCTGGAAGGTGTCCAGCAGCCAATCATCCTCACCACTAGAGGCTCTATCGCATACCTGGCCCTTCTTAGATTCTGCGCCTCTAGTGTGTCCTGAGAACGCACAGACCATTAGTTCCTCTCTCTCTGTTACCAACATCCCAGATATCCCTCCTGTCTGTAACTCATACCAACTCCTCAAACCCCGGAGCTCACATTCCCCTAGTGCCCCGGTCCCCAGACCGTGACACCAGAATTGCTGATCCTTGCTCTCTTAAAGAGTTACTGCTGCTAAAGAATCTTCTGCATTCAACACACTTCACTACAGGACAGTTGGCAGTTGGAACCGCAGCATGTAGGCCCCCTAGGAACCGCAGCATGTAGGCCCCCTACACGGAATGATCAAGCATCTGGTGCATCCAAAAGTGTGATGGATGCCAAAGCTTCTTTCTCATCAGTAGCTCTTTATGAGTAAAGATTGGCAGTGCAGCAGGTGGGACAGGTAAGCATTAAAAGTCTTTACAAAAATCATTAAGTGGGAGCAGTTTTTTTTTTCAATTTTCTTGATACTGATACATAATCGACAATAGAAAAAGAAATGCACAATAGAAAAATCATTAGCACTTTTTTTCTTTCACTGAAGAACAATTATCTGAGAGTTGTGCTAAGAGGGAGAGGTTGCTAAGAGAGCTGCTGCCATGGATACATATTTTGTATCTATAGGAGTCCCTCCCCTAGCAACCAGTCTGTCTCAGCATGGCTGATTTCAGATTTAAACCCTGTGGTTAATCTCCATATATTATTTTTAGACCAAAGAGCCCTCCGACACTAACACTGGACAGCACATTCTGTCAAACACAGCAGCCCATCTCTAAATTCCAAACCTCTCTCATGCTTTTTGTCCAATAGTTTTGCAGCCCAAATAATGGATGCACATGTACTTTTTAACTATATAACATAGAAAACATCATCATGTAATTATTCCCATTTTTTACATGGTAATACTATACTCATAGTAACTGCTTAGAAAGGCTACATGCCCTAATTAAAATAATTTGAGTTTTCTGACTTGTGAACAATTATGGGTTTAATAAAACTTATGGTCTGAACAGTAAAATAAAAATAGTACAATTGATGTATATTTGAACAAAAGAAACATTTAAAAAAGAGATTGTTACCATGGTGATAAAAAGAAAAACATCCAGTGGTATGGTACCACTTTACTGCTAGCTGATATAATGAAATTACATAGTATTTGCAGCTGTCATTGTTAATTTTTCAGCTCAATGAAGTAGTTGTCAGAATCAAGGGAACACGGAATGTTCATTAAAGCATTACACTTGTAGAACAACGAGGTACAGTGAGGTCACTTTGCAAGAAGAGATATTATTCACACAAAGTAATATACAGTATTTGAAAGCAGGCTGCACGGTGCAGATATTTATTACTTTAATTTTTTTTGTTTTCTTTTGGGGTGATATGACACACAAATATGCTTCTACTATAACACATAGCACAAAAAGCAACAGAGACAAAATAATAATAATCTTATTTAAACAGCTTTCAGCAGCTCAATTTCACTGAGAAATGAAAGCTGGATTGTAAATGTATTTTTGTATTATGACATTAAAATGGGACACTTGTAACCAAATGTATAGGAAACTGTATGAGCAATGTACAATGTCCCACCTAAAGAATGATACAATAACTTCTCAAGATGCCTGTGCAGAAAACCTTTCTGAAAGGGAAAATCTCTTTAACCTCTCTGGCGGTATGATTATGCAGGATTTTAGCATGCCAAAGCGGTACATTGTTTTTCATGGCAATTTGTTGCTTTATATTGTAGACCTGTAAATCTTAGGAATAACTCACTAAATCTGTCCAAACAAGAGTCCAGTAGACATCCCGGGTATGATAAAGTTTGAAACAAGAAATCATAAATTATAATATAAAAACTATAATATAATAATAAAAAAATGGTGCAGTAAATGGGAATTCTGGGGGCGCTGCCTGATCCGTACCACATTCAATAGAGTACAGGAAAAGTGCAGGCAGGGCAGTGGACAAAGCTCTAGGGACAAAATTGAATTGAAATAGTTTGATAAATATATGTAATTATAGCAGATTACATTGTATTGTGTGTATTCTGTGTAAATGTCATGTTTGCACTTTTGAATTTCCCGCCGGCTGTCCCCCTGGTCCTGGTAGTGTCACCCGAACATGTATTATTGTGTTTCTTCCATACAATTTATATAAATTCAAGAAATTATTTAAAAATCACCATAGTAAAATAACTCCTATTCTTAGTGGGGTTTATTATTAACATTTTGCACTTCCAAAATCAGCATGACCTAGAATAACTTTTTTTCGGAAATGCATGCAGATATATATCATAGGAATGCAATACGACAACTGTACTCTACAGAGGATAACTTAAAATATGAATAATAGAACAAATGATTACATGCCATTCTGGGATACATGTACATTTTGCAGTAATTTGGAATCAGAATTAATTATGTATACCCATTAACATCTAACCTTTTCAGGAGTTGTTTTGGTTCGATTAGATGTAATACAATTGCAGACAAATAAACATGAAGAGCTCAAGTGGGAAATACAGTAATTCCCAGGGGCTGTAATATGTCCAAAGACCAGAAAATACTGCATTATGCTTACTACAAGCATATTCATAAGAATACAAATCAAGCTCCTCTGTTGGCTTAATTGTGTTTTGTATGGCCATCTTCTTAGGATAATTAAATAGCTCTAATTGATGTGCTGTCATTTTACGTGTGTGGATCTAAAAAAGGCACCTTACTGTGTATTCACAAAATATTACACATTTCGTCTCAATAGCATGAATGATGAATGCTATGTTTTGTCCACAGTTGAAAAATAAACTCAAGGTAGCAAAGCTGGAAAAAATACATTTAAATTGTATTTAATGAATGAATAAATTAAAAATTTTACAGCACAAAACATAAATACTTATAAAGGGTTAAATTATTTTAATAAAGGGTTAAATTATTCTAATAATATTGTTTACATGTCTTTTAAACAAGTATATTTTTAAGCAATAACATTGCAGTTAGTACTTTTAGCAAAATTGTCTTCCTTGCTATGCTGCTGATTCTGTGTACTGTACATATTCTCCCTTGACATTTCCAAACATGTGAAATACAAACTAGTTTCAAGTTATTGAGAAGGTTGTGTGCTTTCAAGAAAGTAAATTCTTGCTCAACTTGCACAGCAGTTCTTAAAGAGGCCCAAAAAAGGCAAGCAATGTCAATGGACTAGTCACCAGTATGTCCTGCAGACTTCCTGCAGCTGATCTTTTCTCCATAACTGATTTACCATGTCTTGTTCTGCATAGTGTCTCTGTAAGGTGGGGACCATCTTGGCAGAGGAGTAGGGATCTTCTTCCTTGTGTCAGAGCTGCCCCCCCTTGATTAATGGTAAGATTCATGAAGCAGCAGAAAGCACAGATCCACATGATACAAAACAGAAGCAGGGAGATCCTTGCACTATAGGTACAGATTTCTCTCCAGCAAAGACAAAGTTAGCAGACAAGTATTGACATCACTAAGTCCCACTCTAAGGGGGTTATTCACAAAGCTACCGAAAGCAGCTGAGTGAATAACCGAGTCAAAGTGAATTGAGCGTCGTTTGGCTATTTACTTCAGCTCAGTCTCCCTGATTTCAGCTGTACATCGGCTAAAATCAGCCATATATCGTCTGCCTTCGGTCATGCCGGGAAAATATAAACAATTGACATCACCACTAGCTTCACTCAACTGTTTACTTTTGTCCAGCACCTGCCAGAGTCTTCCAGCAGGTCCCAGGCAAATGAAAACTACTGGGTGGAGCCGGCAGTGATGTCAAGGCCAGCTCCACCCAGTTGTTGTTGTTTAATGACAGATCAGTGTCCCCATGTCATTTGAGGACGCTGATCTTTCATTACAGTACAACATGACGAAGCCATCTGTGACATCATGGCTGGCTCTGCCCAGTTGTTATCTTTTGCCGGGAGGACAGTCGACTTTGGCCGACCTTTCTCCCTGCTTCGGCTGTCGCTACTGCTCAGCCAAGCTGGAGCATATGCGTTCGGCTCAGCTCAGAGACTTGGCTGCCTTCGACTGCTGTACGAGCTATAGTGAATAGCCCGAAGCTATCCTGGATTCTTCGGCTCTATAGTGAATAACCCTCTAACTCTCATAAGAATAGAAATGAGAAGAAGCAGTGCCTTAGATGAGCTTACACTGCAAAGCTATGAGACTGTAAGCACAGGAGTGCATAGCCACAGGAAGTGCTGTTCATCTGGTAAATTGTTCAGTATACTACTTAGGCACAGTTAACCTTCCATTTTTACATTTAGGTCCACTTTAATTCCCAACGTAAGCCCAGGGCATAGTTTATTTTGGAGTGTGGTCAACTTTAAAGGAAACAAGCAAATATCTAGGCTCCTTTCTACATATGTTTATGTGCGTGAAATAAGGTTTGCAAATCTTTTTCCTAACATTTGCATATACTGTATAGCTTGATATAGCTAGAAAAATTTACAGGTGCTTGAACTTAACTGGGTATGGTCTCAAACAACTGTATAACATGTAATACGTAAGCATACCATCTGTGTTCCAGGCTAACCCTTACTGCTTTTCTGAAAACAAAAGTCTTGAATATATGAATTACAAATTCCACACACAGCTAAAAAAAACGATTTACCCACTCAATCCTCTTTCCAAGCCCGCTCTGTTTAGGTTGGGCCATATGGAAAGTTCATAATGATTTCAGTAACGGCAGCTATGATTTCCGTGACCGCAGTGTTCACATCCTGTCTCCTCAGTTTCTCCTTTCTAAAATATAGGGGGTTATTCACAAAGCTGCCGAGGGCAGCCGTGTGAATAACCGACCCAAATTGAAGTGAGCCGAACGCTGTTTGGCTATTCACTTCAGGCTTGTACGGCTGATTTACGGCTTGCTTCGGGTTGGCCGGACATGCTCAGCATGTTTGGCCAACCCGAAGTACAGAAGGAGTTCTTCTCGCTGCTGTTTGGCCTATTCTCATAGATGCCGAACAGCAGTGAGTGAATAGCCGAATGCCGCCGGCTATTCTGCTTGGAACCTCTGTGGTCCCGAGCAGAATAGAAAAAGTAGAAAAAAGTAGAAAAAAAAAGATCAGCGTCCCCTAAATAGCCAAGTAACCAGGGGACGCTGAATTGTCAGTACCATGCGAGCTCAGCAGAGTCGGCTTTCATATCACCTCCGACTCTGCTAAGCTCTCATTTTAATGCAGGGGGAGAGAGCAGCCCCCTGAAATGATGGCAGATAGCAACAAAAAAAACAAAAAAACAACAGAGCAGGGAAAGTGTTTCTCTCCCAGGCGGCTGGGAGCCGCTATCTAATAGCGGGAGACTCCCGGAGTGGTAACCAGGGCACACTGATCTGTCTCTGCAAGTGGCCGGAGCCAGCCGTGAGATGACGGCTGGCTCCGCCCAGCTGTAAGTAGCAGGCAGTTCGGCCAGCTTTGTCTTTCACCTCGGCTCAGTCGAGCCGAGACATACGCTCGGGCGACTGCGGGAGCTGTACGGGCTATAGTGAATAGCCCGCACAGCAGTCCTTCGGTTCTACTGAACTGAAGGGGTCCTGGGGCCGAAGCTAGCGAAGGATCAGCCGAAGCTACGGCTAGATCCTTCGGCAGCTTTGTGAATAGACCCCATAATATTGTGTAGGCATTCCTGCTCTTTTTCAAATGAACAGGAATTGTCACCCTGTAAAAAGCACCAACATTTCCTATTGGTATTGAACACTTAACCTCCCTGGCGGTATTCCCGAGTCTGGCTCGGGGTGAATTTTCCATACCAGGAGCAGTAACCCCGAACCAGACTCGGGGCTGCAGAGAAAAGTGACACTTACCTTGTCCCTGCGAGCCCGCGACCTCCCTTCCCCCCTGCCTCAGTCTTGCAGTGGTAGAGGTAGAAAACCTAAGGGGTCTATTCACCAAGCTGCCGAGGGCAGCTGAGTGAATGACCGATCTGAAGTGAAGTGAGCCGAACACTGTTCGGCTATTCACTTCAGGCTGGTACGGCTGTTTTCAGCCGTACATCGGCTTGCTTCGAGTGTCTTCGGGTCGGCCGAACATGCTCTGCATGTTCGGCCGACCCGAAGTGCAGAAGGAGTTTGACTCAGCCAATCCAACATCTGGATCAGGTGAGCCGAACCTCCGGCAGGCTTCTCACTGCTGTGCGGGCTATTCTTAAAAATGCAGAACAGCAGTGAGGGACCGAGCAGAACAGAAAAAGAGTGAATAAAGTAAAAAAAGTAAATAGAAAACGATTGTGCGGAGCTAGCAGTGATAGCTAGCTCCGCCCAATAGTTTTCTATTGTCCGACGGCTCTGATGATGTAAAAAAAAAATGAAAAAAAACCTCTCCCGGGCGCTCTGGGAGCCTCCTGCTCCCGGCCGCCCATGAGAGAAACACTGATGTGTCTTTTTTTCTTTATTTTGACACAATCGATGTCAGACTAGAAAAAAAAGAGAATTTTCCCATTTGAAAAGCATTGGGACATTGCTATTGGCTATTTCAATTTGCAATAGCCAATAGTAAACTAACATTGTTCCCGCCCTATGGGAGATGTAGTACTCAGACAAGTATGCATTCTTAGCTTTTTCATCAAATGTATTATTACTTCAAGAAGCACATGCTAAAGATCTTATAGTTTCCTAGAACTTGAGGTCTGAACACTGATTTTTAATTAACCTCCCTGGCGGTATGATTATGCAGGATTTTAGCATGCCAAAGTGGTACATTGTTTTTCATGGCAATTTGTTTTATATTGTAGGCATGTAATTCTTAGTAAATCTTAGGAATAACTCGCCTAAATCTGTCCAAACAGAGTCCAGTAGACATCCCGGGTATGATAAAGTTTGAAACACGAAATCATAAATACCGGCTCCGCCCCGCGCTGTGACGCCCGAAAACGAAACTGAAAGCCGAATTCCGGCATCGGCCGGGTGAACACAGCAGAGGACACCGCAGGGACAAGGTAAGTGACACTTTTGCGCAATCCCAAGTGTGGCTCGGGAATACCGCCAGGGAGGTTAATGGTAAACGTAAAGTCATACAGTTTTTATTGTTTTTTTGGCTTGGTCTTGAATTGAATGGGTTTACAGTATTTGAATTTCATTGTTGTAGCCATCTCTATTACGGAGATGTCTACTCTCTAGCCATTGGGCCTGAACTAAAAGTAAAAGTGTTTGTTAGATATTATATGCTGCCCCTTGCAAATGCTTGTTGTAATAATAAATACCCACACGTGTTACATCAACACAGAACATGTTTTTTTTTTAAAGTTGCTCCTTCTTTTAATAAACACACTTTTGCTACCGTGGTTAGCAATTATGGGACATGTCACATTATAGTTGAATGTAAGAATGTATCGTTGAATGTAACAAGAATGTGAGCTTTACCAGATCAGTTAAAATATCACTAGAGAAAGGTACTAATTTTCTTCATAGCAATTTCAACCAGCCCTTGTCTATCTTCTTTAGAAAATTAGGACACAAGCACAATGGGGACACTAGTAGCAGTAACATATTCCTGAAAATTGATTGAGTCAAATAAAACAGTCATAATAATAATAATAATAATAACACTGAGAACTCTTACCCCTTTTGTGGAGGAGTACACTAGCATGGTGTCGTCCATTACCATTCTCAACATAACAGGAGTAATTTCCTAAGTCAGAATCTTGAACTGAATCAAATATTAATGAGATCGATACTTCTTGCTCTCCAAGATGTTTCCTAAGAACTCTTAAAAAGAAAACAGAAACAAGATGTGTGTGCTGTATTCGTTACAGTTTCACAATTTGTAAATGACATCCAGTCCTTAAAATAGCAGTAAATAAAGTAAATCATTGGTGCAAGCCTGTTGATTACATTTTATTATCCATGTTTCATATTTACTGCTTGTTTGTTTAATGGGTGAGTTTTGGTAAATAAGATTCATAGATTGTTACGGGTTGCCTTTCTTCTGAAACATTTACTAAGCAATCTATAACAGTACAAAGGTGATTACTTTATACATAGAAAGATGATATAAAGTCTATATGTCTATGTGACTGGTTTAAGGTATATCTATAGCCAAAACTTGATTCACCATCTCCATTTGTCCTGGTAAATATTGTCACAGAAACAAAAAGTGATGGGAAATCAAAAATGGTTGTCTCTAGAACAAGAAGTGACAGTAAATATTTCAATGGGGCATCTGTTCCAGTGACACCTGTCTAAGAAGGAATTCCCCTCACCTTGTAGTAATGTTTTTCTAACTTTCATTGCTTCTTTGGGACAGGAAGTGCAGATAATCTCCCCAATGGAACACAGACACCAAAACATTCAATTACAGGGACTCAAACCCTTCCCAAAATAAAACATATTTTTGACTATACATATAATGAATACAAATGATATTTATTATTTATTTTCTCTCAAAGGCTAAAGCTAGGTACTCACAGAAAATTTGCAAGCACTGTGTGGGTGTTTTGAGAGGCCAGAACCTCTGTCCGAATACAGTGAAACAACATCAAAAGATTCATTCAGCCTCAATGTTAGCTTGGATGAAGGTTTCTGTAATTGTTTTTGCTCAGTCTGTAAGGCTGAATGAAAAAAATATGACCCAGCCGGTGTTTACCTTTCTGACCATGTGACCATGTTTCATGTTGCACCCATATTCATGATGTAACATGAAACATGCTCAAACTGACAACCCCATTCTGCCCCC
>NW_017306936.1:240846-266956 GCF_000935625.1 Nanorana parkeri
GCTAAACCGACAACCCCCTTTTCCCCCCCCCCCCCCCACTTACCTCAGTTATGGGGTTCTTCTTCCCACAGGCTGGTGCTTTTTTTTTAAATAATGAGGCTTCACATGGCTTCACCCACAGCCAGATCGTGCATTTGCAGATCCTTTGACAGGATCCGTGAATGGAGAAGCTACTGCATGTCCCATCAACCATCATGGCAGAGGGACTTGTAGTTCTAAATGGAATACAAGTGTGGTGATGTCACTGAACTTGTAGTCCATTCGGCCTGCCTCCCTGCAGGAGCCAAAGCATTGCACCTGTGATCCACTGATAAGGGTTGCAGTGCTTTACTGGCTCCCATAGAAAAAAATAGAAAACAAATGTGCAATATGCTTCTGGCGTGTGCTAGGTGGGGTTTTCATTAAAGCCTATGGTGGAAAATCGAGCTTAAAGTAGTATTAAGGTCTGGGCATTTTTTTACCTTAATTAATTCTCTGCATTAGTGTAAAAACAGCCCAGCAACTTTTTTCTCCCTCAGGCCCCCCTAGCCCCCCCCCCCAACACACTTACCTGTCAGTGACGCTCGTCCTCACCGATGGTCCCGAAGCGTTCCTCAGTACCCCGAACTTCCAGGTTGCGGGGAGGATACTGATGGCAGAGGGGCCATAGGCTCCTTCTGCCATCAATCAAAGAGGGGAGTGACGTGGCCTGCCACAGGGCTGTGTGTGTCTATGGATGCACACAGCCACTGCGGGCATGACCGCGCAGGGTGTCTCCATTAGAATGATGGTGGCACCTGTGCAGGGGGCAGGGGGAATAGCGCTGCGGGGACCCACTAGAAAACAAGGAATGTAACCTCCCTGTCGGTATGATTTAAGTCAGGAATTTTGTACCAAAAGCGGTACAATTTTTTGCATGGAAATTTGTTGTTTACATTGTAGGCCTGTAGACATCCCAGGTATGATAAAGTTTAAAAAACGAAATTAAAAAATTATAATATAATTAAAAAAAATGGTCCAGTAAATGGGAATTCTGGGGGCGCAGCCTGATCCGTACCACAGTCAATAGAGTACCAAGTTCGCACATCACTGAGCTCGGTCGCAGAATCGTCGCTGTTTTAGGTCAAAAGCGGTTTTAGACCAGGTAGAAAACAGCGATAGTAAATTAGAACTACTTGCAGAATTGAGTGATAGCGATTCGTTGGGAAATTCCTCAACAGACACTGAAAGTGAGGACAGCGACGATTCTGCGACCGAGCTCAGTGATGTGCGAACTTGGTACCCTATTTACTGTGGTACGGATCAGGCAACGCCCCCAGAATTCCCATTTACTGGACCATTTTTTAAATTATTTTATTATAATTTTTTATAATTATTTATTATATTATAATTTCTTAAAATTGTGAAAAAGTGTCAGGCAGGGCACTGGACAAAGCTCTAGGGACAAAATTGAAGTGAAATAGTTTGATACAGAAGTGTAATCATAGCAGATTACATTGTATTGTGTGTATTCTATGTATATTACAACTTTTCACTTTTGAATTTCCCGCCTGCTGTGAAGCCCGAAAACGAAACTAAAAGTCAGATGCCGGCTTTTAGTTTCATTTTCGGGCCGCGTACAGCAGAGGACGCCGCGGGCTCGCAGGGACAAGGCGAGTCTCACTTTTCTCTGCAGCCCCGAGTCTGGCTCGGGGTTACCGCTCCTAGCATTGAAAATTCACCACGAGCCAGACTCGGGATTACCGCCAGGGAGGTTAAACAGTTTTAAAGAAAAGCAGCAACAGTCTACAGCAAAGGAGGGTCCACTTAAAGGAAATTTTTTTAAAAAATTGAGTCTTAAATATCTTAAACTGATTAAGGGGCTGGAGGATCAAAGTTATGAGGCAAGGTTACTAAATGTAAACCTGTTCACGATAGAAGTGAGGAGATTCAGAGGAGTCTTGATTTTGATGTACAAAATATTTAGTGGTGATGGCAACATCAGCAATAAACCGTTTACGGTAAACTCCATAACAAAGGCTAGAGGCCACCACCTAAATCTGGTGGAGACAAGATTTAACCACAAGGGGTGCAGGGGCTTTTTTTTGAGTTAGAGCGGTTAAAGTCTGGAACTCGCTGCCACAAGCAGTCGTCGTCAGCAGAGAGTATTGAATCATTCAAAAAGCATTTAGATACCTTCCTCAGAGACCACAGAGACCATAACAACAGACGATACAGGGACTTGTGTACACACACACACACACACGCGTGTACAATCACATAAGACACTCAAAGGTTGAACTTGATGGACCTGTGTCTTTATTCAACCTCAAATACTATGTAATATTTTTATTCCATTTTAAATGGACAAATAAAACAGTATTTTACGAGGAGAAGGCACTGTTTTCATTTTTTTGCCTGCTCCACATATGACAGCAGCATTTTAAATCTAGAAGATCTGTTGTCCACACACCATTCTGCTTCAGAATGTCATCTTTATTTGTATTCCTTTAACATGTCATGTGAATGCAACGTTTCGGAGCCTCACAGCACCCCTTCGTCAGGCAGTGTGTTGACACTTTGCATGACAAAGGGGTCTTGTGAGGCTCAGAAACATTGCATCCACATGTCATGTTAAAGGAATATGAATAAAGATGACATTCCAAAGCAGAATTGTTTGCGGGCAGCATTAGTGATGGGCCAAACTGGTCCGAGTTCGGTTTGAAACTTTCAAAAACAATTGTCCCCTTTAAGAGGGCTTATATGCAAGTTATTGGCCATAAAAGGTGTATGGGGATCTGGGGTACTGCCCTGGGGGACAGGAATCAATGGAAAAAAAAACTTTTCAAAAAATAGAGTTTTTTAAAGGAGCAGTAGTTTTAACATCACTTAAAGGGTAACAATAAAAATGAAAAATCCCTTTAAATATCGTGCCTGGGGGGTCCCCTTAAACTGCCTGTAAAGTGGCAAATCTGTACGATGAATATATTCTGCTGAAGCAAAACTGAAATTTTTAAACAAAAAAATTACTTTTTTTAAAAATTCTTAAAGCATGCAGTTCCCCCTCCCAAACAATACCAGACCCTTTAGGTCTGGTATGAATGTTAGGAGGGACCACATTTTTTAAAAAAAGCATGGGGTTCTCCCCAAAAATAATATCAGGCCCTTTTAAGGTTTGGTAGGAATATTTAGGAGGGACCCTGTGTAAAAAAAGCAAAACAATTGTGTGGGGTAAAGTCATACCAGGCCCTTAAGGTCTGGTAGGAATATTAAGGAGGAACCCCAACCCCAAAAATGTTTTTAAAAACCCGTGAGGTCCCCCCTAAATTTCCATACCAGCCCCTTGATCCGAGCATAGGCCGGGCAGGGCCGGAAAGGGGTGGGACGAGCAAGCAGCCCCTCCTCCCTCCCATACCAGGCCACATGCCCTCGGCACTGGGAGGGTGCTTTTCCAGGGTCGCCCCTGGAAAAGCACCTTGTCCCCATGCTGATGGGGACAAGGGTCTCTACCCCACAAGCCCTGGGGCGTTGGTTGTGGGGGTGCGGGCAGGGGGCTTATTAATAAAGGGGCACCCAGATGCTGCCCCCCTTGTCAGTGAGTAAGGGGTACTTGTACCCCTACCCATTCACTAAAGGGTTAAATAAAATTGTAAATAAAAAGTCCAGACTTTTGAAAACATCCTTTATTTGAAAAAAAAATAAAAGACATGTTTTTGACAAGTCTTTTATTAAAAAAAGAAATTGATCCACCGATCTCTAATCCGGGGTCAATCACGACGTACAGTGTTGTCCAAAAGGATGACAATGCGACAAAATAAAAAATAAAACAATAAAAAATTATTTTTAAAAACCCAGACGACCGCCATCCCATTCACTCGCAACGAACACCCGCAGCATAATGGCATTTTGACAGATGTCGGTAACATATAAACATTTGGGTGGAGCTAGCAGTGACCTCTAGCACCGCCCAACTGTTTACAGTTGTAACAGGATGAGCCATGATTGGGCAGAGTCATCATGACTTTGCCCAATCATGGCTCTCACTGTTCTTTGTGTCCTGTTTGGGCAAAGTCTTGCCCCGACCTGTGGCCAGGTGCACGGCTTTAACCAATCAGGGCTCACAAGGCACAGCGCCTTGTGCGGGGTGCTCGACATGAAACAGCCCGCCAAACACCCTGACAGTTCGTGTGTTCGCCGAGCAAAAGAACTGCCGATGTTCGAGTCAAACTCATGTTCGGCTCCAACTTCGAGCCCAACCCTAGACAGCATATCTTCTAGATTGTATACTGTGGCGCCATCCACCAGGTTTTCCAGCACTGGTTGGATTCTGGGGTATAACGGTACGGTGTGTGAAGGGGATATCACAAAGCAGCATTGAAAGGGGCACTCTGATGGGAACAATTCCTTGTTAGCTGTCCCCATTAGTGTGCACCCTTACATTAGCTGCTGCGATCAGATTATTTTTGTATTTAATGTAAAGGGGCACTCTGATGGGGACATCTAATATAAGGGGGCACTCAAAATGGGGCATCTAGTGTAAGGGGAACTCAAGGTCTCTAACATCCACCAGCCCTGCGATGTAATCATGGAGGAGTGGAAGAGGACTCCAGTGGCAACCTGTGAAACTCTAGTGAACTCCATGCCCAAGAGGATTAAGGCAGTGCTGGAAAATAATGGTGGCCACACAGAATATTGACACTTCGGGCCCAATTTGGACATTTTCACTTAGGGGTGTACTCACTTTTGCAGCCAGCGGTTTAGACATTAATGGCTGTGTGTTGAGTTATTTTGAGAGGACAGCAAATGTACACTGATATACAAGCTGTACACTCACTATTTTACATTGTAGCAAAGTGTCATTTCTTCTGTGTCGTCACATGAAATTATATAATAAAATATTTACAAAAATGTGAGGGGTGTACTCACTTCTGTGAGATACTGTATATATCAACAGGTGAGCCACCCACACGTCATATGTAAAAGAATCCAACTGCACCAATTGTTTTGAGCAGGCTCCAAACCATAGCCAATACTTAAAATGAACATTTAGAAGGTCGTAGAGCACATGATGCAATTACAACTGGTTTATTCCAGTATGAAGATACAATGTATATAAAGACAGAAGCACTCACAGAAAAAAAACATTGTTATGCGATATGTAAAAATTGTATGTTCTGTATAATGTATGTACCTAAAAATACATGGTACTGTTTTGTTCAGCTCTTGAAAGAAAAGAAAATGCCCAGTACTTCCATATATAGAGGAGTCTGTGACTTCATGTGGCATAACTGGGCCAGTCATCAAATACCATCACTGTCACATGGGGAAAGTCTATAGCTTTTTGTAAGCTTTGACTGGAGTGACTTGTAGCTTACATAGGAAGGCTCCTTCTGCTCCCTGAAGCTAAAATGAGCATCTGAGGAACTAAGAAAAAGTGAATATGTGTTACTGGGGAGAGGAGGCCTAAAGTATACCTTGAATTGCCCTTCGTTGGCAAAGTAAACATTCACTTTAGGTGCAGGTTAATAAAAAATTGTATTAGCTATATGCAGTATTTTCGGGGATTATACATTTTGTTTAATTGCATTAAAATAAATTGAATGCATTTTCTTTTCATTCTTTACCCTGGATGTCCTTTTTGCCATGGGGATCTGTACCCACATACAACCTCTATGTATACAGAGCAAAATAGTACGGTAGTTGGAATCATCCAAACTCGATTGTAAGTACAGAGAACAGCTTGCAACAGAAACCTGACAAAGAAGCATACAAAAATGTTTGTATTCTAGCCTATGTTTTCTACGAAAATGGAAGCATTTGATTAAGCGAGTATTATTATATTTTGGATATACTTCTCTTTAGGGTCAGAGAAGTACATTCATTATGTACTTCTGTGACCCAAAGTCAGCAGATAGTGAGCTAATGTCCATAATCTGCTGACAGCGGAAAGCCGTGCAGCACCCGGGAAGGATTCCAACAATATAGGTGCCTATGTGATAGCTGGCTCAGCTTCTCTAGAGCCAGAGCCAGCCGTGTACACCCCCTCCACTGTCTGTAGCTCCAGTAAGTGTTGGAGGAGCAGAGGGGGGGAGGGGGAATCTCTGTGGGGAGCAGGGATTTCCAGTCACTTTCCTTCCAGTAGGAAAAGGGACCATGAGTTTGGCAATTGGCAGTTATGTGATCGCATGGCTCTCAATGTACAGTATAAACAGCGTGTGGCGGCAGCAGTGTCCCACACTGGCTTTAACCGCTTGAAGACCAGGTGTTTAGACCTGCTTCCTGGCCAGGCCATTTTTCAGTGTTCAGCGCTGCAGTACTTTGACTGACATTTATTCCGTCATGCAACGCTGTACTGAAACAAATTTTATACCATTTTTTGGGGACAGATAGAGCTTTCTTTTGGTGGTATTTAATCACCACTGCGGGTTTTATTTTTTACTTTATTCAGGAGAAATTACTGAAAAGTTTGAAAAGAAAAGTTTTTTTTTACATTATGTTATAAAACAACTAATATTACCCACTTTTTTGGTAAAATATAAAAGACGGGGTCACGTCGGGTAAATAGACACCAAACATGTCAAGCTTAAAAATGGCGCGCACTCGCAGAATCGCAAAAAACTAGCATACCCAAAATTGGCCATAGGCGACACTTTAAAAGCTTTTACCGCTCATCAGTTTAGTGTTATCAGTGATTGATGGCCCTAGAACTATTGCTCTCATTCCGACGTTCGCGGCGATATGTAACATGTGCGGCGTAATGGGCACAATCGTCGTTTTCGCAGGTATGCGCACCTGACACATGTTTACATGCGTGTATGTAGGAATGGGGACTTTAAAAAAAAAAATAATAATTCTTTTTTGTGTAACTTTAAAAAAATTTGGGGGGAAACTTTACATTTTTTTACTATTTTTTTCCCCACTTAACTTTTATTGCTATCACGGAGGAGGCTGAGAAACCCCCTTATGTGATAGCAAAAGAGGTGACAGGTCCTCTTTATGGAGACATCAGGGATCTCCAAGACCCCTAATGGCACCTAGGACCCCCCTGAAGAAGCTGATGAAGCAGAGATCTGCTTCATCAGCTTCTCTCCAGCATCTGAAGCTGGAGAGTGACACGAGAATGAGGAAGTGATGTCATATACACCACTTCCGCATTCTGACAGCGGAGAGGGGACCGGAGGGAGCTTGTGTACCGAGCTCCCTCTGATCCCCTGTGACAGAGGCACTATGCTGGTCCCGGGCTCACAGAGCCACGGAGGGGGCGCACATCTCGGGGCCTCATGCAAGCGATCCGCCGGCTCTATAGCCGGCGGATCGCTTGTATATTAACGGGCATCGCTGCCTCTTTTCAAATAGCGGGGATTTCCCGCGCACCGCGCGGCGCGCCCGGATGTAACAGGACGCGTATACACGCCAAGTTACATCTAAGAAGCTCCCGGTCAGCCGTGTAAACACCGCGGCTGGCCGGGAGGTAGTTAAGCTGCAGGGAAAATATATTTTACACTCCCTGCATTTTTTCATTCGGTAAAAGTATTGGAAACTGTGTCTTTGTTCAACCTATGTAAAAAAAATCTATGATTTTATTATTTAGTTTTTTAACATGCAATTATGAACTAATGCTTAATATACATATGTTTATATTACCTGATATCACTCTCTCTGACACGCTTTTCATCCAAATCTTCAATAAACTTTTCCCCTTTCATCCAGTAAATTAAAGGGCTTACATCACCGCTATAGCCAAAGAAAGCTTTGCAGGTTAAATTAGCCGAGCTGCCTGTTGGAGAACAGAGAAGGATAACAAAATGTATAAAATTCTTCCTTTTTGTAATGTTTTAGAATCCTAGAAAGCAAGCATTGATCACGGTAATGAATTAGATAAATGGACAGTAGCACTTTCCAAGTTGTTGTCTTTACCCTTTATTTGAGCTTTCAACTACTTCCAGCATGAGTGTAAATGAAAGATTAAAGACTTGATTCTACCTACAATAGATAACGTTTGTTTACATCCCTGTTGCCATTTTTTGTACTGAATAATACATTTCTTCTTCCTTTAAATGGTACCAAGAGTGTGTTGGTTTATTCAAGATAACACAATTCTCTGATACTCTATTGTTTTAAAATAGAATTAAAATCAGGAAAACAACAAAACATGGTTTGTCAGGATAGATAGATAGATAGATAGATAGATAGATAGATAGATAGATAGATAGATAGATAGATAGATAGATAGATAGATAGATAGATAGATAGATAGATAGATAGATAGATGGTATGGAGAACACTACATTTCCTTTTTTTCAAATAAAAAATATTCCAAATTGAATTTGTTGAATTGAAATTGTTATATTACAGAAATCCCTGAAGATAGCGCTAGGTCTTATTTTCGGGGTAGGTCTTACTTTCAGGGGGAAAAACGAATTACAGAGTTGTGTTACTTTGTGTATTTCATTTATGCATGAAGCTCAATTAAAAGCTTAGTTAAAACTGAAAAAAGGAACTTCCCTCTCCCTTATCAATGTAGGGTACTTATTAAATATCTCTTTCTTTTAGGTTCTTTAATTAGTAAGTAAAACCAAGGCATCAAATGAATATGGTTTAACCACTTGAAGACTGTGGTGTTTACATCCCCTTCCCATGCAGGCCATTTTTCAGTATTCAGCGCTGCAGTACATTGACTGACATTTAGTCCGTCATGCAGAGCTGTACTGAAATGAATTTTATACCATTTTTTGGGGACACATAGAGCTTTCTTTTGGTGGTATATAATCACCACTGGGGTTTTTATTTTTTACTATATTAAGGAAAAATTACCGGGAAAAAAACAGTACTGTTTCCCCCTATATTAAATTATAAAACATTTATTATTACCCAATTTTTTTGTAAAATATAAGAGACGGGGTCACGTCGGGTAAAAAGACACCAACCATGTCAAGCCTTAAAATTGCGCGCACACGCGAATCCTCAAACTACAATACCCAAAATTGGCCATAGGCGACACTTTAAAAGCTTTTACCGCTCATGAGTTTAGTGTTATCAGTGATTGATGGACCTAAAATGATTGCTCTCATTCCGATGTTCACGACGATATGCAACATGTGTAGCGCAATTGTCGCTTTCGCACGCTGCCACATCAGACGCATATTTACGTTTATGTGCCTAAACGTGCGGGTGGGGGGACTTAAACATTTTGGGTTTTTTTTTTAACTTTATATGTGACTTTTATTTTATTTTTAACTTTTTTTTATTCATTTTTTTTTTTTTTACACTTATTGTTATTGCTATTACATAGGGGGATGACAACCCCCCTATATAATAGCACAGGTACACTGACAGGTCCTCTTTATGGAGACATTAGGGGTCTCTAGGAGCCCTAATGTCACCTGGGGACCCCAAAAGAAGCTGATGAAGCACAGATCTGCTTCATCAGCTTCTCTCTGGCTATAGCAGCAAGATGACTGACAGGTGAATGCGGAAGTGATGTAATACACATCACTTCTGCATTTACACTACGGAGGAAGTTCAGCAAGGAGGAAGATGCTGATCTCCCTCCCATCTTGCTCCTGACGCCCTCCCAGGCCGCATATGGGCTAGCAGATCCCGGGATTGAAGGTGAGGGGTTAGGAGCTGGGGCGGCAGCACTCACGCGGGGTGGTTCACTTCAAAACACCCCATACAACCGATCTGCGGCTATAGAGCCGCTGATCTTTGGTATGAGAAACAGCCGGTAAGGGCTGTGCAGGTTTTTCCTGCCCGTGTGCGTGCTAGGGGGGCAGGAACAAAATGCCGTCTGGAGACGGCAACCCGCCAATGGAAGTCTGTTGAGAAAAAACGGACGGACGGCAGGAGGTTAAACTTGAATGTTTTACAATATGCCTTTTATACATCACAGGATATTAACTAATCTATATCACTCTTGTTTTCTTGTTTCTCACTAAACCCAGCACAACTAACGGCAATGCAATCTGTAGAATTTACTATGAAAAGAAGAATGTCATTTTACAATGTCACAAACATCCTCTTTAAATCAGTATTAATATCTGGTAGAAAACAATATCATGTGAGATTGGTAGCATGGAATTATGAAAGACTAAACTTGTAAACAAATCTACTTTTATTTTATGAAGACATGGTTCACCAAAGACAGCTGATTTTTAAATCAATGGGCATAGGCTTAGAAAAGCATACTAAAATGTACATTTTGTACATGAAAGCAGACGTTAAACCCAAATCGTTGTATATTTTATGAAAGCAGACTCTGTAGATTAATTGCAGGTATTTAGTTATTGCAGGTCTTTATATAGTGCCATCAATTTATGCAGCACTTAACATTGCACATTCACAATGGCCCCTGCCCGCAAGAAGCTTACAATATAAGGTTCCTATCTCCAGTGGCGTAACCAGAGTTCTGGGCGCCCGGGGCAGAATTTTTTTTCGCCCCTCACCCCCCACAAGCGCCAACATTCATTCATAATTGAGGATACAGTATACATACCAGGTCCTCAATTATGTACAAACACAAAGACACCGGCCGCTCACAGCGCTCGTCCCGCAGCGCTCGACCGGCTGTCATTTTCTCTCTGATTCCTTTCATCCCCGCTTGGCACTGCTCTGTGTCCCAGCGGGGATGAAAGGAATCACGGCCGCACCGGCAAAACGGCAGGAAAATGTCACTTTCGGCATTTAGCCGAAAGTGCCATTTTCGCCCGGCGCCCCCCTTCACTTTTCGCCCGGGGCCCGCGCCCCTGCTGCACCCCCGGTTGTTACGCCACTGCCTATGTCACATACATACATTAAGCAATTTGTACCGGAGTCAATTAACCTACCAGCATGTCTTTGGAGTATGGAAGAAAACCCACACAAGTGCAGAGAGAACATGCAAACTCCATGCAGGTAGTGACCTGGCTGGGATTCAAACCAAAGCAAGACAGAAGTGCTAAGCACTAAACCACTGTGCTTCCCAGGTAAAATTTTGGTAGATTACATTTTTTATGTCACACAATATTTGCAGGAGTGTTAATCAAATCTATATTTCCAGTAACAAAAATACATTCAAAACTATTTTAGTGCACATAAAGAATCCACAGAATATAATCACCATTTCTTTTGGTAAAAATATAGAATATGAGGTTGCCAAATAAGTCAAGCCCCAAAATTGCATGTGCCCAAAAAACTACAGTGCAAAATTGTACATAGGTGATGTTTTAAAGCCTTTTACAGCTCATTAGTTTAAAGTTTACCATGAATGATGGCCCTAAGATTTTTGCTTTCACTCTGGCAACTGCAGTAATACAGAATATGCAATTGTAATTTTCTTATGTGTTTGCATTTGTATGTACATGTATGTGGATGCGGCAAGCTTTTTAAAAATGTTTGTTTTTTTAAACTTTTTTATCTTACTGTAACTTTATTGTCGTCACAAGTGGGCTGACAAGCTTTCTATGTCATAGCATAGTGCAGGTTGCAGATTCTTTTAAAAAAATCTATTAGACCCCAGATCTAATTTCTGCACTTTTGTGAAGCTTTGTCCCTTATCAGAGCAACCGGGGACTGATAATACTGACTGGTCGGAGCTGAGCACTCCTGGAATTACACTACCCACCTTTCACCTTTGATCTTCCACCTTTCTCCATCCTGACTAGAGTTGGGCTCATTTTTCGAGTCGAACGTAAGTTCGACTTCGAACATCGCTAGTTTGTGTGTTCGCTGATGACTTTGCCGATAGCTCACTGCTAAGTCCCAGCAGCACTCTATATAAGGCTGCTTACACCACAGCCCTATGTAGTGTGTTGCAGTAATTAAAAGAGCGAGTTTACTACTATCATTGTTCTATTATAGCAGTCGATTATTGCAGTCTATTGCAATAAACATCATGTCAGAAAGGCCGACAAGGAGAGGCAGACGCTCTCATGCAGCTATAAGAGGGCAAGCAGCCTCTGTGTCCACAGGCCAAAGTCATTGTCGTGGACATGGTGCATCACCTGGACAACAAACTGGCACTCATGTTCCACCAGCCGCACGTTGGCTCCAGTGACTGCCAGGTTTGCTCCAGTGACTTGGACAGAGGAGATGATGAGGTCACTGACTCTACTTGGGTGCCTGATCAAAGAGAGGAGGAAAGTGAGGAAGAGGCACAACCCCAACAAGGCAGGATGTCCTCCAGGGCCAGCCGTAAGAGCAGCCACCATATTGCATAAGACGGCAGAGCTGCACTGGTGCTGGGCGCTGTTGTCTCCAGCACACTTCCAGGAACTCAGCTGTGTGGGAGTTTTTTGGCACATGTGGAGTAGACCGAAGCATTGCTATTTGCAATCTGTGTCTCATGTGGATCAACCATGGCAAAAACATCAACCGCATGGGTACCACGTGTTTGAAGACAAATCTGACCACCTGGCAAGAGCATCAGAAAAGGGTCCACACTTCTCCTCACTCCCCATCTGTCATCTCTACCCCCACTATATGTCATGCCATGTAAACAGCCTCCACTGAGAGGGATGATGGTATAGCAATGGGTGTCACAGGTCCTTCTGCAAAATGTGCCAGCAGCCCACCAGCTGTAGATTTGGTCGGTCAATTTCGCTGCCCAAGGCAAAACTCTGCGCCAGATCATTGTACAAGGAACTGTGACGCGTTGTGAAGGCACCACCAACACTAAAGGCCCAATTTTAAAGCACCTGTTGTTACTGTCATCCAACATCTGCAAAACAGGCACCCGAATATATCAAAAAAATCTCTGGCCTTGTTCCGAGTGTCCTAAAATGTGGCCTCTTCATACAGGCTGCCTCCCCAAGCAGGTGTTTAAAAGATTAAAGGGAAGGACATGGTTTGATGGCCGCCTGAACCAGATGCGCTTTCTAGGAGCTTCGTCCGGAACCGCACAAAACTGCAGCCTAGCAGCCACAACACACAGCCGACATGGGCAAATATGGACCTCGCAGGTCCTCAAAGACTCAACCAACACAGAGAACCAAAAAGAAAGCGTCAAAAACGATTAAATCGTTCTTTGACCAGAGCGATTCACAGGGGTCCCTGTCGCACAAGATGGCGCCGCCGGAGCAACGGACGCCTCGTGGAGGGCCGAAAGCTACAGCTCACTCACCGCATATACCGGAGGGTTCTGACCAGTCACAATCGCCGGGTCCAGAGAATTGGCGGGCGACTCGGGAGGACAGAGTGAGTACGTGGAGGGGGGAGACGCAGTGTGGCCTTCGCCTACTCACATAGGGTCTCAGAGGGCACCCGCACTGGGCCATCCAGAAGGAGAGGTGGACACCATACATATGAGCCGAGAGGATCCGGTACTGCTCCCGGGCACCTACTCGCTCTCCCCACAATCATGGGCCTTTCCACCGAGAAACACGCCTAGGCCGCAGAGGGGCCATAAATCCGGGGACTCAAGTAACCTGCGATCCCCAGCCCTCCAGGGCTCACACTTTAAAAAACAGGATCAGCCTCGTCCTCCACTTACAACGCCACAACACCACCTAGCGGCGACAAGCACATCCACAGAAAGTGCCTGTACAACCAGCCATAATGCAAGACTCCCATGAGACCCTAGTTCAACGCCATAATAAAGAAATGGCAGAGGCACAATCGGCTTCAGAAGCAGATGCAGTTGACTACTCTTCATGGAGGGAATACATTAAACACATTCCCACATAGAAAGATTTCTGGCTTCTAATACAGGAAGTCAGAACAACGTGTAAAACAGAAATGCAATCACTTCGCAATGACTTTCGGCAATTAGCTCAACAGGTGCCGGACGTTGAAGACGATCTTCAGACAACAAAGAAGGAGGTCCATAAGCTCCAATCTCAACATATCGACCATTCTTTTGAGATCCGGGAACTACAACGCAGAGTGGAAGACCTAGACAATAGAGGTAGACGAAATAACCTGAGAATTAAAGGACTACCAGAAGCAGATGGCCCGGAAGACCTTCAATCAAAATTGCAAATACTGTTTAATAATGTGCATGGAACCCCAACATCGCAAATTAACTTGAGTTGGATCGAGCACACCGAGCATTGAGCCCGAGGGGTTCCACCTCTAATCCGAGAGATGTCATCTGCAGACTCCACTACTTTTCGGTAAAAGAGAAAATACTGAGGAAAACCCTCCAGATATACCAGGACCTCTCATGGTATACGTTGCAGCAAAGACGTCTACTGCAGACGGTATTGACACTACTATGGGACAACAACATCCCATATCGCTGGGATACCCGTTTAGCCTTACTGCACGCAGGGACGGTAAAAGTTCTAACTTAAAAGTCCCAGAGGACCTGCCAGCTTTTTGTGCTGATCTCCGCCTGGGCTGTCCAGTCCTGGCAGGCTGGGACCCCCTACCCAAGATGGGACAGGAGCCTACCACTTGGCAAACGGTTACCTCGGGCAAGCGGAATGTCCGACTAGATGTGTCAACAACTACTCCCTATCATAGACCTTCGCATCCTAGGGATGCATCGACACTGAGACACCCACGCTGAGGCCAGTGATTCCCCCAATCATTGATTGCCTGTGTCTGCAAAATATTATATTGTCATTAGGGATGCACAGATACTTTTCGAGTACCAGTGCAGATACTTGGCATTTTCATGAGAACTACCTGGGTTGCAGCGGAGCTCCGTGTGCTCCTTACAAATGACAGCTGCCTCCTAATTTTTGAATTTTTCTCTAGTCTAGTCTTGGAGCTCAAAAGTATCGGTACATGTATTCGTACTTGTACCGAGTACTGTACTTGGTATCTGTGCAACCCTAATTGTCATATATGGAGTGTAATGGTGTGTAGTATCTTCTTCCATGTCCTCCATAGAACAGTAAGACAATTAAGACATTTGGGACAGTGACCCTAGCTACTAACTAGTTGGGTTAACCTGCCTGACCCAAGTGTAAATTGGGAATTGGGCTAGAGACCTAACTTACATGGCCCATGTTCTTTGACTTGGGACACACCGCTCACCCAACCTCCTTACACTCGTTGTTAGGCTGTACCTTACTAGCACTCCTCTAGATCGGTTCTGGGCACGGATGCCTAGACGAATGTTACTGTAAAAAACTGTAATCTATACAGTGCTAGAGTAGCATTAGATTGTGGTTCTTCCTCACCCCCCCCCCCCCACACTTTCATCACATAGTGGGAGATATACTATATTATAGTCTTCAAAACTATTAGCTGATAAAAGGTGTTGGCTGATAATCTTAGGAGATGGTAATATTCCCACCAAATGGAGTTTAAATATTGTTTATGCATGTATATTCAATGAGGCTGTTAGCCTCCAATGGTTAGTCATACTGATGGCTCTTTCTAATGTTGTTGTTTTTATTTCATTTATAGATCAACTCAACTCAGTTTCTCCTCTGCTTTTCACTGACATTTCAACTCTTCCAGGACCTAGTCTTCCTCCACCTCACCCGATGCAACAGATGCCAGGTTAGTCCCCCGAGCTCTTTATTTGAGGGATGGACATGCACAATGGCCCTTCATATCGGAAGCCGCTCCCAAAACACACATCACAATGGATCCCACTGCTATTAAACTGTTCTCCCTTAATGTTAAGGGATTGTACTCGCCCTCACCCTTCAGACGCAGCTTAGCCTATCAGGAACTTAGAGCGCCAATCCGGACATAGTCTTTTTACAAGAGACACACTTTACCCCGCAAAATACCTTTAAGTTTTTACTCTCTATACCCCAGAGTATACTCTGCTTCTCATAATAAGAAAGTGGGGGTAGCAATATTGCTTAAAGACACCTACTCATTCTTACCCAATGTGGTTCTTAAGGCTAAAGTGGGACGATATGTAGTCCAACATGGAGTATGGCAGGGTATACCAACCACACTTTGTAATGTCTATGCCCCAAACTCAGGACAGATCTGTTTCCTCACTCAAATCTTGACTAAAATCACCAACCTGGAACATACTTACCTTATTATCGGTGGAGACCTTATTATAGGTGGAGACTTTAACTTACTGATTTCTGTCACCACAGACCACTTGGGTTCCTCGGGAAGGAGGGCTCCGAATGGGATGGAATATAACTCACAACACTTCCGTTGCCTGCTGAGACGGCATTCCTTGCTGGACTCCTGGCGTGTGCTTCACCCCTCAGAGAAACGCTATACCTTCTATTCACACTAGACTTGATTATTTCCTGGTGAACACACCAGTCCTAAGGAATTTGATTTCAGCAGATATAGGGGTAATCTCGTGGTCAGACTCCATGGTCTCAGGGTACAAACTAAACCTAGGTGCAACTGAAGTGCTCCCACTTAATGTATCCCCCGCCACCTTAACCTCATTGCAAACCTCATTCCCCTCCAGTTGGAAAAGTGCTAAAATTTAAATATTTGGGTATTTTTTATTACGAATAATGTACACTCCTTGTATGCGGCCATGTAACGACTCTGCTGTGCAAGCCGTTCTTCACGGTTTGGTCAGTGGCCGGTCTCGTTTTAAACTCTCTCAGCAAGTTAGAGAAGGGTTTGAGACCGATAACATCATGTGAACCGTGGGGAGAGAATAGGGTATGTGGTAAATAATAAAGGTCGGAGGAGTAAGAGTTCACTTTAACAGGGTCACTCTGTGGTGAGCTCAGGTACTGCACTACACAAGGTATCTGTCTATACTCTCACTATAGATGTAATAGTTGGCAGTGTTTGAGTGGTGGCAATAAGGTAAGTCCCAGGTGTGGGAATCGGTGGAAGATAACTTATTCAACTTGTACACACTTTGTTCCTTCAGGGAGGTATGATAAGTCCATGCATAACATCACTATGGCAGTAGTGGCAGTATTTCAACTTGTAAGTACTTTGTTCATTCAGAGAGGTATGATAAGTCCAAGCATTGAAATAACATCAATATGTCAGTAATGGCAGTATTGCCCCAAATACTTGCGGTTATGGAGCCTCAATATGGATAACTCCTATGGATGGTGGTGATGGAGTCTAGCAGACCATACTGCATAGGTCCTGGAGGATCCGGGTAGCAATCGCCTGTCGTACACTCCTGTAGTGTGAGGGTTACCCACGATGTGGAAGTACAATGGTGTTTGTCTGGGTCCGTCTGAACGGTCTGCGGTTGCAGAGCGTGAATCTTCGGCGTTGACTGTTACAAACAGTAGGACGCCGAAGATTCTTTTTTGGCCGCGTCTTAAGAGGCCTCCTGCGCGAGGAGGAGCCAAGGCCCGACGTGCATGTGCGAGGTTACGGACCGCGGTCCCGGGACGGGACAAGGTAAGTTTCTTACAGGCCAATTATAAACCACTGTTTCAGTCATTACGGTTTCAACTACAGAGGTGGAGATCCTTGAGACTGTCTTTTACAGGAAGATTAACTTTGATTAAGATGACATTATTGCCAAAATTATTGTATCATTTCACCACCCTGCCAGTGAGAATTCCAGCCCCCGACCTCAGATCCTTTCAAAGAGACGTTATAAACTTTATATGGGATGGGAAGAGACATCGTGTGTCACAACGGATACTTTATGCTCCGACCGCTGGGAGGGGGGTTCAGGCATTGCCATATCTTTCCAACTTATCATGCGGCCCAATTAAGAGTAGTGCCGACTCTATCAAGGTTTGATCCCCCCACGGGCTTGGCGAAAATAGAGGGTTTATGACTACAGAGGCGTAGATAAGGGGGGATAGAGGGGTTCAAACCCCACCCCCAGGGGGTCCTGGCAGTGGTGTTGTGAGAGGGGGCAGAGGGGGAAATGTGCTCCCGAGCGCCCGTCTGAAGAACATCCACAGACGGGCATGGCTGTCCAAAGGGATGCCGGGGATGTCCTGTTTGATAAAACATCGGTGACGGCTGGAGGAGAGCTGTTCAGTGACGCCGATATTTTATCATACAGGACATCCCCGGCAAATCTCTTCAGACTTGCATATGCCTGCCTGTCCCTGGATGATTTGTACATGCCTCTGTGTGGCTCTGCATGGGGCAGGGTGTCCTACCAGGATCAGAAGGATGCATAGAGACAGAGCAGACAATCAGGTAGCAGGGGTTGGGGAGGGGGGCTTTGTATTATCTGTGAGTATACTTCTTTTTTTAGTCCTAAGTCCACTGTGTTGTAAAGTCCAGAGTCTAGTGCTTTCCTATATCAAGACAAATGTCCTATATCCCAAGCCTTGTGCGTTCCTAAGGGTCTGTGCACACCTAGACGACACATCACCGCATGTCAATCGTGCATGATTCTGCACGGTCAGGAGTTGCCTAGGTGTGCACCGATCCCGCTGTGGGTGCCATTATTTTGTAATGGCACCCGAGTCGCGCCAGGCGGATTGCGCAGTTTTCCACCGCGATTCTGCTCGTGCTTCCAAACTTCCACGCTAAAACAGACACGCGTTTACCTTTTTTCTGCGATTTGCCATGCGGATGTCACCCCATTGAATTCAATGGGGCCACACGTCAATCGCGCCCTGCATTGTGCAGGAACGTGCGATCCCGGGACTTGCGTTCCCGGATCGCGTAGGCCTGCACCGGGTCTGAGTCTAGTGCGTTCTAAGTCCAGAGTCCACAGTCTGTACTGTAGGGCAGGCTCATAAAGAGAACCTGTCATCTCCGAATGCTATCACACAGGAACTTGTTAACCCCTGTGTGATAGCAATAAAGTTAAGTGAAAAAAATAGAAGAAATTAAAATGAAAAAAACTGATAAAAAGTTTTAAAAAAATGAAAACATTATTAATAATAATCCGCAGAGCAAAACTTGAGACCCTACCATCCCACCTGAGACTCCACACAGCCCACCTGAGACTCCACACAGCCCACCAGCCCACCTGAAACCCTGCACAGCCCACCTGAGACTCCACACAGCCCACCTGAAACCCTGCACAGCCCACCTGAGACCCTGCACAGCCCACCGGAGACCCTTCACAGCCCTCCTGAGTAGGGCTGCAGCTAACGATTATTTTCAAAATAGATTAGTTAGCCGATTTATTACGTTCGATTAATCGGATAAAAAAATGGCTCCAGTGATGGGACTACTAGTTTGTATTGAGATTGTAGTCCATCACTACATTTATAAAAATATTTATAAAATATAAGACGGAAGGGACGGCATTGGCGTTCCTTAACTACAAAGAATGTAACAAAAAATGCAAACTAGAAATCCGGGCAGCTAAAACTGAGTGCGAAAAGCATATCGCCGCAGATAGTAAAAAGAACAGTTGTTCCTCTATAACTGCTGGTGTTCTGCAGTGTGCCACTGTATAATACAGCGGCACAATGCAGAACACCACCGACCAGTTATACATATTTTTTTTCAAACAGGAACATTAAAAAGGTTTAGAATCTCCCCATGGTGGTGGTGTTGGGAGGTTCCCTTCTTTCAGTAATAACGTACAGTTTATGGCTGTCATAGCAGCACATGCCCAGGTCTGCCCTATAGGAACACTGGGGGTGATATATTTCAGGAGTCTGCAGCCGGACACAGCCGATGAGGACTTTCTGGGGAATCAAATATTCAAACTCATCTGAATGGACTGAATGCTGACCTGCGCTCATTGCTGAGAGACTTACTTTGAATCGTGGGCCCTTGATTGTTGGCGGGCAGCGGCGAGTCAGGAAGCTCACAGGGAGGAGAGGAGCAGAGGCATATCCTCAGCGTGCGTGACGTGCACGTCGTGCGGCTTGTGAACAGGCAATTTAATTGATAGCCGACTAATCGACGGTGGAAAGCGTTGACAACAGCTAGTTGGGCAAACACTCTCCAACCACCCCATACATTATTTGCTAGGTTTGCCCTTCCCTGGCCTTTCTAGGATTAGTAGAAAATTAGCCATGCATATCCTCACGGCAGCTAGCTGTCTTATTCCACTACAATGGAAACAGAAATATCCACCATCTAGACTAGAACTATTTGCCAGAATCAAGGATGTCCAGGTGATGGAATATTTTTAACAGCACTGCTGAATAACACAATTATATAGACTTGCATTCAGTTTGAGTTCAAACTTTTTGGATGTTCTGAAGTTCGAATTCGAACCAAACTAGAGCCTGTTTGGCCCATCACTAATCCTGACACCCTCCATGAAAGTCATGGGCAGCCAAGATAATGGGTATGCTTGAGACACATGGCAAGGGTGGGTCACCTTCACTTACATGTAAAAGTGATTGTGAGTCTCAATCACTTCTACTACATAGCCATCAGCCAGAAGTGAAAAGGAAAACAAACTCCTGGCTGCTATAACAACTGGGAGTTTGTTAACATACTGTAATGATGATGTCAACAGCATACAAAGATTTACATGAACAGAAAGAAGGCTTAAATACCACTTTCCGACAGTAACAAATAATGATTCCTACTCAAAGGTCTGAGCTGATCAATGTGAAGAGTTTAGAGTAAGAAATAGGTATCCATGTGTTAAAAGAGGTACTTAAGTTGATTTATTGAAGACAAATACGCTATTCACATTGCAAGAGAATTTGCACTTTGCAGGGGAAGGTCCTATTAGCTTAGTGAATGAGTTGAAGCTCTGCTAACTTCCATCATTCAATTATGTACAAGAAAAAATACAGTTTTTTTTATTTCCCTCCACATGAATGAGTATTTGGCAAAGAGAACTTTCACCACATTCACTAAGCTAAGGAAACTTCCAATGGAAAGTGAAAATTCCCTTACAAAGTGAAAAGAGGCATTTAGAAGGGAATGTAAACACCTTGTATAAATTAATCAATTATCTATATAGTAAACTCGGACATGTCTTTTTTTCAACCTGTGTAACTTAGCTAAATACCAGAATTTGCTGCATTTATATACATAGAGCTGGGATTTGACAGTTATTTTGCTATTCTGGTGTCTTGATGTTTAAAGTGACACTAAACTCAGAAGTTTAATCTTAAAAATGCATTAAAGTATCTTAACTGTTAAGAAAAATTTAGCTTACTTGTGTATCACTCATCTGTAATCATGTCTGAATAAGTGCTTACTCCCACAATAGAATACAATCTCCATATTTAGTTTACTCATTTGTATTGAGATTGTAGTCCATTGCAGAAGTGAGCCAGCGTTAAATCGACTTAAATAGTTCTTCTATGTTGCTAATAGCTCAAGATAACATTAACATTTTCTGTCTGTTTTAGAATGTTTTAACAGTATAAAATGTACAGGCATTTTATTTGGAAAATAAAACCTTGCCAACTATTGACAAATTAAATGGACATATTTCCCCATTCTGAGCATTTGAGAACACAATAACAAGATCAATTGTCGAACTAGCCATTGACTGAAGTAAAGTAAAGTATGGGGCCGTGTCAGAATAGAAAAAAATATTTTTGGCCATAGGAATGCATTGCTAGATTCCTATTGGCTATTTCAATTTGCAATAGCCAATAGCAAACTAACATTGCACCCGCCCTCTGCTGCAGTTCTCCATCAGGTCCACCACTACTGATTGACAGCAGCAGAGGGTGGGTACAATAGCTGGCAGCTTAGTGAATAGACCCCTATATGTACATTTAACCAATTTTAGCATGTTATTTATCTGTAAAAGCCACCCTTTTGTAGACACCCAAAAGCCCTGAGACTTCTGCTGGATGTCATCTTAAGTGATGTGAGCAGCCCCAGCAGACTTGAAGCCTGGGCTGTCCCTTTTAATTAGGCTGCACATGATTTGCAGTGTGCCTGCCACTCCCTTTCCAGTCAGAGCTTCCCAGGTTGCTAAGAGCCTAGTGGGGAGATATGTAAGGACCATATACATCTCCCTGACATGCTCTTAGCAACCTGGGACATTCTGGCCAGCATTCCACCCAGCTCATGCAACCAATGACATCACTGGTTGTCAGGAGCAGGGTGGGATGACAGCCAGCATGTTCCAGGTTGCCAAGAGCTGGGCGGGGAGATGCAGAGGTTCAAAAGGGTGGCTCTGTCTCCTTCATCCACATCCCTCTTCTCTGATTGCATGCGCCATGATAACTATGGTGGCAAAAAGGCTAGGGACACCACTGCTCAGAGCTGTCACTCAGGTGACAATCTATAGTATTCCCCTATGATCCTCCAGCAGCTACATAAAAGGCTATTAGGTAGGTGAGGGGAAGGGTGGATGAACAGGCTATCACGTGCAAGGATGGAGGGGGGATGTGCTAGGGAATTGATTAGTCACATTTTCTATCAAGGCACATTGCAAATGAAAAATGAATATGGAAAATAAAAGCACTGTGACTATCCATTAAATTGAATTTTCTGTTCTTTCACCTGCAATTTTTTAAGTTGGTGACAGGGTCATCTAAAGGGAGTGTTTACACTTCTTTATCATGGTAATTTACAGGGTGCAGTAACACACATAGCATGTGTTACAGTACCATTTAAATTTGAACGGAATCTACAACAATCTACTGCATTCGGAAAAAAAAACAGGTACAATTTTCATCATGCTGGGGTGCATAGACAGTTTATTCCTTTCAATAGGCTGCCTTAATGCAATGCACATTAACGCATGTGTGTTAACGAGCCACAAAGAAGTAAAAGGGCCCTTTTATATGAAATGTTTATAAATGTGACATTTCACATTTGATCGTAATGCACTTTGCTGAATTTAAATAAAGTTTGGCTCCTGTGTCAGGTAACATTAATGTTCATTAAGGTCAGATGGTTCACCCAAGTTTTCAGTCAGACTCCATGTTGGAGCTCCATCTCAGAACAGAACTAATGTTATAATTTAGTGATCTGCATTGCTAAATTTTTTTGGCTTGTCCTCTACTCTTAAGTAGAATAAGCACACACTTTGGATTGTCTTCATGTGCTCATAGCCAGACATTTTTTTATCCACTCTACTTTTTCCTGTATGTCAAAATGAGGTTAATATAAAGATCTCTCTAATCCCATGATTGGTTTCCCTTGTCATGGAAACTACATCACAGAATACACAAACTATGACTGTATGGGAAACAAGCTTGTAATATATAGTTAATTTAAACTGCAATTCAGTAATACATAGAACAACAGGGACTTAAATGTAATTCTGATGAACACTGTGCCAGTCCATCTGGTACTATGATGCTTTGTTATATGTAGCGGTAAAAAAGAAGCCAATTACATATTTTCATATTTCGTATGAAAATTGAAATTTCTAGACTACATATGCAGAAATGTGATACGCATACAAAAAAAGAAAATCTCTGTGCACACTCTGGGCACATTTACGGCAACATTTTCTCTGGCAATTGCATCTGGGAACAACATCGGTCCCTAAGTATCAAGATAATGTTCCATTTTGTTCCAGATGAATATGACATTTTTTATGTTGTTTTGTAACTGTTATTTCCAGCTGTGACTTCATTGTGCTTATAGGCCACTAGAGGACATTGTTTGGCTTCAAATAGTCTCTGTGAAAGAGGGAAAATGAATGTTTTGTGCTTGAGTGAAATGTCATTTTATATGGCTTTTTTAAAATTACATTTGCACCATTAGTCATACATGTTAGGATACATTGTAATAGGAAGAGCATGCCTCTTTATTTGCTGCTCCCTTGTGACATTGGTCTGTTGTATACAAAGTATTACTATTCTGTTAATTATACCCTGATGACAATGCATTATTTTGTATTGTTTTGTAATAATACACAATTGCTGCATTTTCAAAGTGTTACATAAAAAAAAACCAAGCAGACACTGACCAGGTATGATCCTGGAAATAATTATGAATTCTGCTTGCACTCATAGCAATTTTCGATCACTTATAATCACTATTATCATCTCTTCTGACAAGTTGCAAGTTGGTGCTGCTATTGTGCACAATAATAGGTATATAAAAAATAAATAATTGAAGATTGGATACAGGAATTGTTAAAGCGCCTTGGAAGATCTCTGAGCACCAGCGCACATGCACTTGTCACGAGACTTGGAATCCTTACTCTTCTGACAAACTCTGCACAATGTAGAGTTACACACACTGGGGCTGATTTTTTCTAAAGGAATGGAGACTGCTTATGCATCAAAGTGAGTGTCCACTGAGCCCACTGAATATGGTGAATCTGTGTCCATTGGCTTTTACATTAACTGATGATTCAAATCTGTTTTTGATATACATGTGTAATCTTTGTTTTAAAAATACATATTGAAGGCTGAATTTCAGGCAAACAGCTGAATAAACAAATTAAATACACATATGGAAGCTGTTTTACATGCTAAAGGGTTTGCATGTCTGTCTATCCAGTTCTGACATTTACACAGCTACTGCCTGCAGCACATTGCCCTCTGGCAGAGCAGAGAAACTGATCTTTCTCTGCTGCAGTTCAGTAACATTTAGGGCTCATTCACATGGGCATAGAAGGGATGCAAGTGCAGAATGTGCCCATTGGTAAATAAGCATCTTCGTAGACACATACTGTATTTGTGCACATTTGGTCCATATGCATTTTTATGCACTGTGTGCAATCCCTATGTACTGGACACCATGCACATAAACGCATATGCACAAATTTACATGTGCATGCATGTAAAAAACACTATTTGCAGCCCCGAACACAGCTCTGTTCCAGATGCAGCTGTGTATTTGCATGTGCTGCATTCAGATGTGCACAGAAATAAGAGCTGTGTGCATCTGTGCGCAGCATTTTTAACAGCCATGTGAATGAGCCCTTACAGGTCTACTCCCTGCCCCAGTAGAAGCAGATACAAACCTCAGATATAGTGGAATTATAGTGGATACAAACAGGGGCGTCCCGAGGCTGGGTGACACCCGGAGCGGTGTCCGAGTGTTACGTGCGTGCGCAATGACGTCATCGCGCACGGGTGGCCGTATTCTGATACCTGCCGGTGGCCATCTTGGTGATGGACGCCGGCAGAGAGAGGAGGAGACAGTCACCCGGCGGGATAAGCTATCCCACCGGGTTCCCTCCTCTCTCCTGATACTGTTTGGCGTTCGGTCCATGAGCGAGCACCCCGACTTTTCAAGAGGGGGGTGTCACCCGGGTACGGGCCGCACCCCCCGCACTCCCCTTGTGACGCCACTGGATACAAATTAATTCTCATATGTAGAATACCATGAATGCATAAAACATCCAAAAGTAAAATTTAAAGGGTCAAACAAGTTATACCCAAACCTCTGAGCCGGCAGCACTCCCTCCAGTCTGTCTCCTCCTCTTATGCAAGGATGGTATGCCCTTTGGCATCCTCTTGTTCAATACAATGTATTGGACGTGATGACTCGAGGACTCCTATACTGCTGCCGAGGAAGGGGGGGTATGCTTAAGGGACTGGTCTAAGAGCCAGAGAGCTCAGGAAACTAAAGTAAGTACAACGTTCTTTTTGTGACCCTAGCCAGAAATGCAGTTAACCCTTGCAGTGCAGGGGTAGCCCCATTACAAGGGTTAATAACATTTCTGCCCAGAGTTCTTCTTTAATATAATTGACAACATTGTCAAACAACCACAACACAACACACTAATACATTCCTCAATCACACCAATTGGTACCGGTGCCAGACAGTGGTGATAATTGCTGGCAACAATGTTTAGAACATCAATACCACTCTGTATGGAAGCGGAGCAACAGTGTCCTTAGCCAGTGAATAGTGAGTATATTGTATAAGATAAGTGGGATGGGTGCTTGAGTTTAAATAATTTCATGTAATGCATTGTTCTTGTCATGTGTTTTGTCTCAAAATATCCAGCATAGAGATGTCTCATAAATATCCTCACAATCCACAAGCACTTCTTAGAGAGCCAACTCCCACATATATCCAACTGATTCACTAAGCAGGTAACTTACAAGGAACAGGCATTTCAACATAGCAAGACAATGCAGGTGGAAGGCATTTGCACCAATGACTTCAAAGCACTACAGTCTCAAAACTTGAGAATACTCCAGCAGGTAAGAGGATGAACATGAGATAGTCACCTAAGACCATCTAGCACAGTGAGCATCCAAAAGTGCTCCAGACTCTTAGACATGTGCTTCAAGCTGCAACAAGCATGTACTGTGCTATCACCCATGCACTTACTAAGTGGGGCAGCTGCAGGTTAAAGTCAATCCAGCCCTGTGATTGGATAGTGAAGAGAGAAGCAGCAGGTTTATTAGCGTATCCCTCTGCCTCTCTGCTCTCTCCTCCTATCAGAATTCTCCTTGCACTATAGCACAACTGTTTGACTCTTTGTGTTGCTTCTCATACCTCCAGTATGAGTTCTTTTATACAGAAACTGCAAGAGGTA